>NC_052499.1:37224111-37524111 GCF_016617805.1 Bactrocera tryoni | reverse complement strand
TTTGCTTGAATGTTTCTTTATGCGGCCACACAGCGTTCCGGTGGAATAGGATTGCAGTTGGAAAGTTTGTATAAAATCTAGAGTAAGGCCTGGCACACGGTTTAGTTTCAAATTGTAACAAATTTGCAGCAGTTCTACTGTCGAAACGGTTTCGGTCGCTCTGAATTTTAAACGGAACTTCTGTCTTCCTTAATTTAGTTCACAACACGCTCGTAATGCGGCTGCTTAATTACTTGTCCTGCGTATTAATAATTGTCGCACTTTATGGTGCACGCGTCACAATCGCTATATTAGCAGCCGAAGATAGAGCTAATGCCACACCCGGCACGGATACTTTTCTAGCTACGCCAACTCGTGAAAATATCGAAAGCACCCCGCGTCCTATTAGCACTGCTTATAAAGCGGCAAACTGCCTCACCAATTCATTAATCTCGGATTCAGTATATTGTCGTGGGTCTCGCGCCATTCGCAACGTAATTAAGAATTTAAATCGACGCGATAAACCATTGGTGTTGATGCGCGGTCTAGAAATTGTACCAATTGAGCCAGTGTCGAACAGTGCACCCCCCGCGGAGCCTGCTTTGGAGAGTGATGACACCTTTTTGGGCTATGTCTCGGAGTATTTGCGCAGTCATGAATTGAATATTAAATTCGCCGATTTACTAGCCGACGAGAGTGAACGTTATTTGTCGTACGATGTGGAGCGAAACGCTCATGGGGATGGTGTTCAAGGTGTGTGTTACGCTATAAAAAATGTGTAGGATCAAGTAAAGTTAATATTTGTCGGCTAAAGGTTGAAAATACGAATAAAACCTGTAAACTACTATCACCTAATTCTTCACAAAAATTGTTTGTTCTGTGTTGCGCAAACCACAGAACATCTGTTGAGCTGCAATAGGCATTCATGTGATAAAACCAAAACGGCTTTTGTCGGAAGCAAGTTGTAGGTTGTATGGAGGAGGGTGAGGAAATAAAATCCATAAGTTTTAGGTGCCAAAAGTGACCAGTATTCAAAGCTGCGCAATGGAGATCACGTTTAAGATCCACCTCTTAACTTAACCTAACCTGTACAAGGCAAAAAAAAAAAATTTCAAGAAAACGAAACGTAATTGGGGTATTGAAGATCATGTAGATCCGCTTACATCTGGTATGGTTCGCTAACCCATCTAGTCAGTCGACTACCCTTTTTTCACATATTGAGCTGTCATATTGAACATACTAATTATAGAAGTGACTCCCAACACATTGTCTATATTGCGAGCTCAAATAGCGCCCACTTTGCGCCTTCATATTTTCGTCCTTCTTATAAATATTTGGTAGTCGAAAAAGTTTTTTCGTATTGTTTTTTAATCAAAATTCCTATTATTTTTTGTATATTTATAATGAACTTTCATGAACCAAATATGTACCATTTTAGTCGACCACTTTTTGCCATTTTCCGCTAGAGACATTATTTCATCAGAGTAAAACTTTTCAGGTTTTTCGGCGAAAAACTGCGACAAGATTTTTCACAGGCTTCTCTTGAAGCCAACTTTACTCCATTAAGGGAATTCTGCATTGACCGAAACAAATGGTAATCCGATGGTGAAAGGTAAGGGCTATATGATGGATACGTCAAAATTCCCATCCAAGATCTCCCAGTTTTTGCTGAGTCATCAAAAATTTGGGTGGTCTAGCGTTGTCCTGATGGACGAAGACCTTTCTGTTGACCAGCTCTGTACGTTTTTTTAGATTCCTTGCTTCAATCTCATCAGTTGTTGACAGTAAAATGTAAAATCAATCGCTCGACCAGGCTGGAGCAGCTCATAGTGGATGATTCCTTTCCAATCCCACCAAAAACTCAGCATAACCCTTCGAGGCGAAAATCCTGGCATTGCGACCATTTGTTGATCCTCACCGCGCTTGGACCATTATCTTTTTTGCACATTATTATCTTATTTGATCCACTTTTTGTCTCCTGTTACCATTCGCTTCAGAAATTGTTCGATTTCATTTCGTTTCAACAAAGAATCGCAGATGTTAATTCGATCCATTGAATTTTTCACAGAGAATTCATGTGATACCCAAACATTGAGCTTCTTTTTGCAGTCAGCCATTTTTAAATGATTTAAAACTGTTTGACGATGAATGTTAAGTTTCTCAGTGATGTCATGGCTGCTTATGTGACGGTCCTGGTCAATCTTTTCCATAATTTCGTCGGCATTTTCAACGAGAGGTCGACCAGAGCGAGGTGCATCTTTCACATCGAAATTTCCAGAACGGAAACGAGGGAACCATTGTTGTGCTACCCGAACTGATACAGCATCGTCTTCGTAAACTTTACAAATTTCAGTGGAGGCTGGCGTGGCATTCTTTCCTTTTTTATACAAAATATAGCCAATTTCTTCATTATTTTCACTCATTTTTGAACAGCTGTAACTTTTTTCAACTTCCCCGAATTTAAAATACGAAAAGACTTTTTCGTCTACCCAATATCTACTGTTAACAGTCTTTTTTTCTTCAAAAGAAAATTGTTTCTGTAACAAAAGATTAAATATATGCACGTGTTTTTAGATGACTAATATTATATATAATATATCAAGAGTTAAAAAGTAAGGGCGACACATATTCTTTCTGAAGCAACAGACTTAAATGTCATACTAGTTTACAAATTATAATGCTTCTTGAGAAGAAAAGTGGCATTATTAGAGAGCACTAATATACAACAATCCCTATCTACTCTTTTGGCGTCCGAAGTAAAAAAACAAATATTTTATTTTATATTAAAAATTTTAAACTGTATTTTTTAGGAAATGTAAATCAGAGACATTTTCACATTATTTCTTATTATATCTGACGCAGATTCAGATATTTTTAGTTTAATAAAGGGTGTTTTCTTTAGATATGTGAACGGTGTAGGGTACTGCTATAGACTATTTAAAGCGCCATAAATCAATAACTAAATACGACAGAGACATTAAATTTTACCCGCGAGATGGTTTAACGGAGCCGGGGTCAAAATTTGACGATGTGCATGGTCCTGGCCACTTTTAGGTGAAAACACATATCTCGAGACAAGCCTGGCCGATTTCAACCCAATTTAAATCGGACTGCAACCACGCCTCCTTCCCATATAACACAATCTTAAATTCCATCTAACTCTTTCCTTTCCAGTGTACGAATCAAGAAGCAATTAATATAATGGGATAATGCCTTTAGAGTATGCCATCTTGTAAACAAAAATTGTCTAAATCCAACAAAAACTGTTCAAAACCATAGGTACCGTATATTTGGGTCCTAGTACCTATAGTCGACTTTTACCGAACATATTGGTCAGATTTGAAACTCAGAGAATATCATATCCTGGCAATAATATGCCTGTACGCTACAAATGGATTGAATGGGGTCAATACTTCCTTTAGCCTCCATATACCTAATATAAAGATGTTCGACGCATATACATATACCGCATATATCGACCCATATGTGAGTTATCTTAGTAAAATTGAGAGAGTTCGTTTTTATAATTTATTCTTAAAATGAATAAAGACCCCGTATAACTAGCAGGCATTATGAAAAAGGTAAGGATTCCTGGCTTTAAACCTTGCAGGTCACAACAGTGGGAAATGATCGTTTATACCCGTACTTAGTTCTTCTTTACTTGTTATTAATGTCCCCATTCAACCAAAGTTAAGTTTTATGCCATATGGCGCCGCTCGAACCGAACCGTCATGTTAGTAATAAATTTGGACGATATACAAACGTATAACGTAATAAGTTTGTTCATTATGAAATGGCAAACAAAACAGAGTATAAAATCAAGTAATTGCTGTCAAAGAGGTCAACTCCGAAAAAGTACTGCATCATTGAAAACCACATGTCTGAAAAAACATCCGTTATATAGGCATAATAGCAGACATTTAAGACAACCGTTCAAAACATAATATTCTCTGCAACTTAAAATAAGTATAGGCTGTATGATGTTTTTATGAGGATTTGTTGTATACATTAACTTGTTATATACATTAACAGTTCAGTTAAATTATAGGACTTACTTTACAATTTTACTAATGACTTTTCCGTACTTATACTATATATACAGAAGCGCGCAAGAAAGACAAAGGACAAGGGATGATCTTGGCCATGGCGATGATGTTTGGCAAGATGATGGCAGTCATGAGCCTGGGTGGCATTGGAGCAATGGCGATGAAGGCGCTCGGGGTGGCGATGACTGCTCTAATGTTGGCCGGTCTTGTGGGCATGAAGTCTCTAATGCATAGTGGTCATGAAAGCAGTCACAGTGTACAGTATCTCAGCGGCGGAGATGGCCATCATCACATGCGCCGCCGACGTAGCAGTTATGATCCGTTACGATTGCCCTATCGTGGCTGGCAGCAAAAGCTTGCTGAGTAAATGAAAATTAAAATGAATGAATATATTTTAAGTAATTATATGTCTATATAAAAATATAGAACATATTAGCTAGCTGTTAATTATTTATTTTATATATGGTATATTCCAGAACACTTACTAATTTATATTATTTCAGAACAGTAGAAGGCTAATGCAATAAAGAAGTATATTAAAAATTAATCGTGCCGATTTTACTCTCAAACCATAAAAAAGATCATACTAATAGACACGAGTCATGCTCTAAGCACTCTTCCTCACTTATATTTTAGAGATTAGAAACAATTTAATTTTTTATAACAGTTATCAAGCCGCTTCGCGCATTTCAGGCATTAGCTACAAGCTCGTACACCTTTTGGAAAAAAAACATGGTCAATGTATATGCATCAGAATTTCCCATGAACCATTATCTAAGTATTCGCAAAATCACTCTGATATTCAATATTTACTACCAAGGGACGATCTTTGTTAAACAATTTTTAATAAATTATAATATACAAGTATGTATAGTAGTTTTCGCATGGACCTGAACCAAAGACCAATCGTTTAGCAGTTAAGCCATACCAAAAGCATTGCGGCAGCATTTTGCACTTTAAATTCTCGACAAGATTGACGGCATACCTTTTTATTTATATTTGATGTATGTCCACGAATTATTCTTTTCCTTCTTACACTTCGCCTTCTTTTGTTGTCACTAGACCCTACAACCTCGGTCATTCACCAGCCACTTACTTACCTTCGTACGTTGTGTGTTGTTCTTTAAGTGCAACGTTGGTGTTGTTTTAGATGTGTTCGAACAGATTGCGGATAATTTTTTTCCGCTTGCCCAGAAGACCTTCGTGGTGTTCGATTCACGAGTATTACGTGTGCATACCTACGTACTACAGGTTCGCATGATTTTTGTGTCACACTTCAGCTTACCCGGTTGCTTCTGCCTTACTTCACCTCCTCTCAGCCTGTTCAGCATGTCGCCGGCTTGTTGGACACCTCAGCGCATCGTTTTACGTTTTTAAAGAAATCGGTGAAAGTTTCTTGTTAGTATTATTTGTTACGCTGATACTTGTTTTTGTTAATTCATAAGATATTTTTGGTATGTCTACCAACGTTCTTTTTGTTCTGTTTTTTAATCTTTTAATGTTGACATTTTTTCCAAAGATTTTTGTGTAATTTGTTGATTTGTTTTTCTTTTTGCACGTCTTCGTTGTGATTTTTTTTATTTTTTTATCTATTACATTTGTTATTGTTATTGTACGTATTTAAAATTATTTAAAAATTTCCTTTTTCTCGTTTTCTATTGCGCTTTGGAGAAATATTGAATATTTATTTACTTTTCTTTTCATTAAATAATCAACGAGCTCACTAAAACTTAGCATAATTTAGTATAAATTTACTTTCACTCTTAAGAAAACAGTTAGATAGCGGAAATACAATGAAGCTTGATTAGAAGAAGATATAAAGTCAAGTGGTGTGAGTGTAGAAGTGGAGTCTGGTGGAACTGCGGGAGAGTTCGCCCTCAAAAGTAAAAAACCATACATTATTTTCACTGAGCCACAAAAATTATAAGAAATCATAATAAAATGAGCAAATACCGTACTGTTTTATTCTGTAAAATAAATGTAGAAATATGTATTCAATATAAAATTATAGTCCACACTTACACATTTCGCAAACCAAGTACAAAATTATATTCTTCTCCCAGAAAATTCTACTCCGGATCCGCCACACTCGGTCAAATAGCTGTTGTGTATCAAGAAATGCTGCCGCTGAATACAGTTTCCTTTCGAATCTACCTATAATTATATTCATTATACGATGGCTTTGCATTGGAGTTCCAAGATTTCTCCTAAGCCCAAACTGATGTTCCAGTATTAAAATGTATTCATCCTAAACTGGTAACAATCCACTCATAAGAATTCTTTTAAATAATTTGGAAACTGTTTCCAACAAGCTAATAGGACGGTAGGAAGGGGGAATATTTTCAGGTTTGTCCAAGTTTCGGAACCATGGTCCAGCCTCAGAAATGCATTGTAAATTAGTGCTAAGGATTTAATACTCTTTTGAGAGAATATTTTCGTAACTCTTCTGACCATTTTATCAAAAATGTCTTCTTTAATTGGAAACACAATAATTTTACGAATTAGAAGACACATTCTAATCTATCTAGAAACTCTATTATTTCGTTATCTTTAGGAGTAAAATTTTAATTTGGTGGTTGAAATGTTGTGCAAATGATTTAACCTTAGCTTTGGCGGTTTCAAACCATCCTCCGTTATAATTACGTATGGCAGCATTTCGCTTTGTAGGTCGTTTTAAACATTTTGGTGGTCCTTCGTGTGAGGTTCCAGACTTCTTAACCTCTGTAGTTTATTTACAGCGTTTTTGAAGTTGATTCGATGCTATGTTGCACCTTGTTTTATCTGCTAACATCTACTCGCTTCTCACTTTTTCCGAAGCTTTTTGCTTGTTATTTATAAAGTTACTAAGCTCATGTGATATAAATAAAGTATGCTATCTGTTGTAGCACTTTTGACTAATGCGGTACATTTCATATCTGTTCCATGAATCATGTTTGTAAATGACCCTACCGCCGTATTCACTTTAAAATGAGTCTTGAAAGATTTATTTGTATTTAGTTTCGAATCTATCTAACTTGAAATAATAAAATATATATATAAAGAATAGACTCATACAACTAATAAGCCTTATATACCTTAAGATACTTCCCAGGCATTATTGCAAGAGTATGAAATGTTCGGTTACAACCGAACTTAGCTCTTCCTTACTTGTTTTGTTTGATCTTGTTATCTCAATTCTTCGCCTATTCAGAACTGCATCGATATCGCCGCTGTGAATGCGAACTAAAACAGGAAGTTTTTCAAAACTGAGTACAAAGCTCTCTTTACTTTGTACCATAATTTATCAATGTGAGTTACTTTTATATGATATTCTTTTTAAACATTTTAAACCCGTTTTCTGTTATATCAGTAAACAATCTTGTCTGCGATTATCCTCATTATACTTGTGTAAATATGAGGCTAATATGAAAAATATTTTTTATTTATATATTGGGAGTAAATGCATTATTATACCCTTAACAGAGTATATTAAGTTAGCCACGAAGTTTGCAACACTTACAAGGAAACGTCGGAGACCCTTTAAAATATATTAATAAATGATGACCATGACGAACTGAGTTGATTTAATCATGTCCGTTTATCAGTACATATGCGATCGCTCTGAAATTTAGCACAGGTCCTTTTTTCTTCAAGAAGCTGATCATTTGCCAAAACTTTGGCTGTCAGGCAAACTGAACGATCAAAATTAAGCTCTTGTGTGAAAAACTTTTTCATTTGTAAAGGGTATTCCAGCTTTGGTGCAACCGAAGTTAACGCCTTTTCTTGTTTTCTTGTGTTGTTAACAAGTATTTAAAACTATTTGTCAAACTAACTCAAAGTGATGTTTGCACTATGCATCTTTAATTATGCAAACACTATATGAACGCAAAATTCCTGTTATGACAACATTTATTTTTTTTTATTTAGGTATTTTCCTTCAATAAAAAGTATTGCTTTTTTTGCTTTTATCCAACACTGTACACAAACCGCATAAAAAATTAAAAATGAGTAATTATTCGTGAATACCTGTGTGCATATGTATGTGTGTTGGTTTTTATTAGTGTTGTGTTAAGAGGCAGCTTTGTGAGTTTTGTGGACTTGAATTTGCATAAACATTTTTATTACCACGAGTGTTATTACTGCCAAATTAATATTGTTTAATAGTAGACTATGTTGAACTCTCACATCGTTAACAGCGAAACAAAGCTGTCCACAGCAAATACATACCTACGCATGCACCATCAATAGATACATTTAAAGTTGACTGACGGACACCGTTTAGACCAACACCCAATGCTAATTCGCCAAATGTTAATTAAAGAAAATCGTTTCGTTGCACAATCTATTGGCATCCGTTAAGCGAAGCGAAGATGAGTCACAGTGGAACAAAAGTGCATATGCGGTTATAACAATAAATGACGATGGCAGTAATATTGATTCGAAAGTATAAAGTGGAAGATGATTAATGGTTGCAAACACTAAATACTAGTAAATGTTCTTTAGCATATAGTGACCTAGTGGATTTGGTTTGGCCTGATATGTCTCACATTAGAATTACCACTGTGAATACAGTCCAAATGAAAACAAGTTTCAAACCTTTCCCTAGGAATTCAATATCCATTATCCAAAGAAATCTTATTATTTCAACACCAAACCGCATTATCTTTATCAAAAATATCAAACACAAAAATTTAGAAATAAGCTGTTATAGCCAATAATATGTGTTCTCTTAATTTTGCTCAGGCAACTTCGATATACTACTGTGCCCAAAAAATAAGGGTTTCGAATTTAAAGTGCGCGCGTCGAAGGATTTGTAGAATTATTTTTTTTTAGGTTGGTAGTACTGTCAGTCACATTTATGCCAAATTTCATGTCAAAATATTCATTAGTGTTTGAGATACGTGTCGTTTTGTGAGCTGCTAAAAGTGAGTTTTTCGTTTTTTGCGATGTCGAAATTTGTTGAGCAAAGAATTTGCATTAAATTTTGTTTACGGAATCAATTTTCTGCTGCGGATACGTTGAGGATGGTGCAGAAAGCCTTTTGTGATGAGGCTATGTCTAAAAAAAATGTTTACAAGTGGTATAGTGAGTTCCAAGCCGGCCGTGAACGTGTCGAAGACGAAGAGCGTCCAGGGCGACCATCAACCTCAACCGACGAAGCTCACGTTCACCAAATCAAAGGTTTGGTGTTGAAAAACCGTCGATTAACAGTTAGAGACCTTGCTGATGAAGTTGACATATCGAAAGGCTCGGCCAATACCATTTTGAAGGATGTTTTGGGCCTCAAGCGCGTCAAATCTCGACTGGTACCGAAAACATTGAATTTTTTGGTGTGTGAAACGATGCTTTCCGACTACCAGGGTGTCATGAAACGCATTATAACTATATGTATATACATATATGTGACTTGGATCTATGCTTACGACTCCGAAACAACCGATCAATCGAACGAATATCGTGCCGAAAGAGAGCCGAGACCAAAAAAATCACGCTAAAGTCGCTCAAAAATCAAGGTCATATTGACTGTTTTCTTCGATTATCGTGGTGTTGTGCATTATGAATTCCTTCCAACCGGTCAAACAGTCAACAAGGAATACTATTTGAACGTTATGCGTCGTTTGCGTAACGCTATCCGCCTAAAGCGGCCGGAATTGTGGAAAGACAATACTTGGTTTTTACACCACGATAATGCACCATCCCATACTGCCCTCGTAATTCGTGATCATTTCGCCAAAAACTCAACCCATATCGTTCCGCAACCACCGTATTCACCTGATCTGGCGCCGTGCGACTTTTGGCTGTTCACCAAGCTCAAAAGACCGCTCCGGGGACACCGTTTTTATACGATAGAGGAGATTCAAGCCGCAGCGAAGATGGAACTGAAGGCCATCCCGGAAAGTGACTACAACCAGTTGTTCGAAGATTGGAAAATCCGTTGGCATAAGTGCATTGCATAGGGAGGGGATTACTTCGAAGGGGATGAAATTGATTTGGAAGAATAAATAGAGAATTTTCAAAATAAATACAATGTCACCTTATTTTTTGGGCACAGTAGTATACTGTATATATACGATATAAATTCAATCGGAAGTTTGGAATACGTGTATTGGGTATTTGGAGACTTGGGTAGTATTGGTCCGATATTATACATTGTGGACGCGAGGACATTATGTGTTTAAAGAGTAATGCTCTCTCAATTTCGTTAAGAAATATTAGGTACAAGAGCAATATTTGTTCAAAGTTTTATCCCCTGCTAATGCTTATTTCTATTATGTAAATTGAATAAATATTATGGAATTAAAATTTAATATATACATATGGTAAGTAGGCGTGATTGTTTTCCATTTACCCTCATTTGGCAACATAACGAATAATGCCGAAATAATGTTATACACTAAACCAGGTCA
The DNA here is from genome assembly GCF_016617805.1 of Bactrocera tryoni. Taxonomy (NCBI): domain Eukaryota; kingdom Metazoa; phylum Arthropoda; class Insecta; order Diptera; family Tephritidae; genus Bactrocera; species Bactrocera tryoni. The sequence continues at coordinate 37,513,700 of NC_052499.1, read as the reverse complement.
AGCAGTTCCTGAGGTATAGGATTTCAGCTAAAGTTGAGCGGTGCTACGTCCATTTTTCAATTTTTATACTGGCTCCCTTGAAACCTGCGTATAAAATTTAATGTCTGTGAAATGAAAAAGAATTTGCAGTTTAGTTATAGTGATTTGTAGGTTTTCAATTAATGGCACTTTGTGGGCGTGAAAATTGTCCGATTTCACCCATCTGAAATATCAACCCCCTTTGGGTGCCAAGAAATACGTGTAACAAGTTTCATCAAGATATCTCAATGCAAGGTTATCACTTGTACCAGATGGTTTGACTGATAGACGCACGGAATCCACTCGCCTCGTCAGCCTAATTATTCATATGGTATTTACATAACACCATATCTGTCTCGATTAGTTTTAGGTGATACAAGCAACCGTTTGGTGAACAAGACTATAATCCTCTGTAGGAATATGTTAAATATGTTGCGGGAGTTAAAAAAACTGCCGGTTCGCAAGAAAATGTGCACAATATTTGTGTGAACTTCAACCACTGTGCAACCACATACATCCAATATACATCGTAAGCTGGTGTAACGAGCGTGGCCGCTAACAGCATCACAAACACTAATTTCTGGTCATAACTTTCCCTTTCTGAGTAAACAGTAAGCCACGGCAGAATCGTCCAAACAGTCATTCGTGAGCAAACATACACACAAATTTGTTTTCCCTTTCCAAACGATTTCAACACTTTTTTCAATGTCTCGTTTTTTATAGACATTCAATTTCAGACGTTACTCCATAGTGGGAGAGGTATATTATCTTAAAGTTTATGTAATACCGGCAACATTTTATGGTTTTGATTGATTTGCACACACGCGGCGGAAAGTGAGGCAATGCTTAGTTCGAAGCTGGAAGCTGCTTTTATTTTAATACGAATTTTATGTGCGTAGATGAAAGCATATATGTGTGTATATACATAAGTCTGTGCGCACTCAATTGTTAGACTCTCTCTATCACAGCTCGATGTTGAATTCGATGATGGTATTGTTGATGAATTAGTAAAGCGTAGTTAGGTTGTCTCAAATTACTGAAAATAATGGTGTGAATTTCCCTTCTATTGTTTCGGTGCTAATATGAGAAGTTCGATTTAAAATTTGTCTCGCAAGCTATTATTGAATTTCCAGTGAATCTAGTAGAAGGCTTTCATATTAAAGGCTTTCTTATGTAGCTGTCCATCATGCCTGTTATATAACTGTATTTGAGTTGCCCACAAAGATAATGAAATAACTGAACTTAGGCACTTGACCTACGGCGTTGGGAGAATCACAAAATTCACTTATCCAAATGTTACCCACACTACCTTATTTTTTTGCTGTAAATGCGGCTTTTAGCTATTAATTTGTTTGCTAATTTCGAATTTAGCTAATATTATTGAGCATACACAAGTGTAGGTGTTTGTATGTTTATTGAGCACGCATTAATGCGCTGAGAAATTTCACTTTTCTTCGAAATCACGCGCGTTTACGCCTTGTTGACTCAATCAATTCATCTGCCCGCTCGATTCGGATGCAAATTAATATTTAACCCAAATTCCTGAAATATTTCAGCCTCGCTTGCTTGCATATTTACGTGTGTATATGCAAATGTTGTTAAAGCTACCTTCAGTAAGAAAATTAATTAATTAATTAAATAGTGTTATAAATGTTAATATTTTTCAGAATTACACATGACCAAAAATTTTAATTGGACTCCAAATTGTAAACTCAACTTGTTATTTGCACTGGTCTAGTGCAGAAGTCTTTGAAAATGGTAAAAAGTGAAAGAAATTTGTATTAAGTTGAAACCTGTGGGAAACGAAAGATGAAATAATGAAAATTAAAGGAACAAGTAACGAAGAGCTAAATTCGGGAAAAGCCTTATACATATTAGGTATATGGGGCAAAAGGAAGTTTCGACATACTAGTATCAGGCCAGGATTCTCTCTGAATTTTAATAATATATCTCACATATTGACCGATATTTGCGGTAAAAAGTCAATTATAAGCATTGGGTCCATGGTTAATGTACATATCTCTTTAATGGTTTAATGTACATATCTTCTAAATTACTTTACTCACAGTTTTATATCGTAATTTGGTGTCTCGTTATTCTACTTCATGCATTTTCGGTTAATGGGATTTAGTGGGAGTGGCAGTGGTCCGATTACGTTCATCTGCGAATTTGTCTTTACATTTTCTTGCCAAGGAAAGCGCAACGACGGACAGACCAACAGTCACCCGATTCAATTCGTCTCTTAATCCTAATAAAACTAATATCAAGATGTGGAAAATGCAGCAGACTTTACTCCATATGATTGGTGATTGTATGTGAGGTACCTTAATGAATCCCAGGAAACGCTTTTTTTGTATGTGACAAGATAATAGTCAATTGATAAAATCGAGTCGATACCACCCCGAATCCCGTATACTTCATATAATCATTTTTGTTCTTCTAACAATCCTTGTGTCGAATATGTTTTATATTGCTCATATACATATATACATATGTATAAAATTTCTTAGACTCCGATCCTTAATCCTTGTCTCACACGAACTTACCCTTCCTTAGTTGCTTTTCTTAAAATATTAAGGAAGAAACCTTATTTCGACTTTCTTGACTTTATTGAATACTTTCCCATGGTAAAAAACATGTGTATATTTATTAAATTTTCTCGGAAAATGCAAAAAGGAATGCACTAAACAGCCGCCTCTATGAAATAATAAGTATATGAAATTAAAATAACTCTTTCTGGTTATATACTTTATCAAGTTTATAAAAATGGAAAATAATATAACCCAGTGATTACATTTTTAACTATGAAAGGGAAATAGCAGCGTAAACTCAAAGAGACTTGGATGTTGTTCACACTGACCCTGTCGACACCGAAGGCTGTTGAAAATTGGTTTAACAGGTTTCAACGGGGCCGAATGTTAGTTTTTGATTAGGCAGAAGACTGTACCCAGAACGGTCTAACCATAGTTTTCATTATTAACAGGGTGTCACCTACATTGAGTACAAGCAAAATGGAACCGGTTGGCGAAAATATCCATTACCACTGTCAATTTAGCCGAACTGAGCTAAAGACTTTTCCCACTTGTGTGCGACATTTTAAATCTACATCTCAAAAACTGACTATATCGCTCGTATACAGACAGATAGACGGAAACCTTGACATGAGCATAAAATAGTAAGACTTTGTTCATAATTTAAAATCCTTAATTTATTCTTCAAAATCTATATCGTCTATGTCGCCCCCCTCAAAGTAATCCCACTTGGCCCAAATACACTTGTGCCAAAGTTGTAAATCAGGCGAATACGGTGGCTACAGCACGATATTGATTGAAGATTTGGCGCTCCTTCCGATATTCCAACAATGCCAGTAAGATCTCTGACTGATAATCGACAATTCTCAAGCACCAATTCCTTTCTTTTATTGACGTTTTGATCATCAGTTGATGTTTATGCTTGTCCTGGACTTGGTTCGTCAACAACGCGTTCTCGGCCCTCTTTGAATAATTTATACTAATCAAAAACACTTGATCTTGACAATTATCACCGAAGGCCTTTTCCAAAATTTTAATTCCGCACACAAAATTTAATTATTCTTCATCGTAAAAACCGCCAAATGCACTTTATTTATTCAGAAAGACAAGCGTATACTAAACAATAATGATAGTTTTGATGTGACTTTTGGCACAGATGTCACTGACAGGCCCACCAACCTAGAAAAAAAATATTTAGACAATTGGTTTTCGCTCGAAATTTAAACTAAAAAGTCTTACTATTTTTTGCCAAAGTATATTACCATTTTCTGCTAGGTATTATGGATCACTGTAGCATAAATTTGCCATACAAACTGACTGATCTCTCTGAGCTTTTTTAACACAATGCTTAAATTCTGAATCGATCGAATGAAACACCAAAAGATATGTTTATACAGCCCATCGAATTGCAATCTATTTCGTCGGATCGAATGAAACACCAAAAGATATGTTTATACAGCCCATCGAATTGCAATCTATTTCGTCGGAAAGAGCCGGTTATTTATGCACCGTTATTGTAATCAGCCTATATATATTTTTATAAATTTTCCTTTAATTTATTTTTTGACAATATTTGGATCTATAAACTCTTTGAGAACTTTATTTGCGCTTCATGAAGCATTTCGAATGTACCACGTCATTGAGAAGCAAACAAATTATATTCAAATTTGAGTGATTATCGGCACCAAAAATGTAAAACAACGCATCTTCAAAAAATCTATATTGAGTTTTTATTGCTTGGTATTCACTACATCTTTTTACAAATATGTAATATTTAATTTTCAGCTTCAGCTGTCGGATACAACATATACATATATAACCATTATATAACCAATACTCAATTTAATTTAAACTTGTGAAAAGTTATGTTACATTAGGTGACGATACACAGTATTTCGATTTGCAAAAGACCAAAAAATTTAGATAAAAGCATAAACAAAGCGGTTAAATAAGTTCAATTTGCTGCTCTAATACAATTTAGGCCATAGGCTGTAAATATTTTGTAACATTGCAATTTATTTCAAACAATTTTTTAAAAGGATTATGAATATTTTAGGTGGAAACTAAGGGACAAATTCATTAACATGCAATACATATATTACTCGTAGGAAGTTCCGTTTATTGTAGACAATATACACTGAAACATTTTATTAAGATTATTGCCATGAGCACATGCTATTTTAAGCCTTTTTAGCGCATGCGGCATGGAAACCCACTTAAGCTCACGTCTGTCTTAGAAAAAACATGGCCACATTGCTGACCTTAAATATTCATCTTCGCACCGATTAAAATAACTTTCGTTTTTTGGCCTAATATAGAATCCAACGAAAGCGCTTCACATGAATAATATATTACGAATATATTGACTCATTAACATAACAAAGCCCTCACGATGTGTATTGGAAATGGATGTTAGCATGTGCAACTATGGGCAACAGCCTACGTAGGAATATGTGAAGTAAGTACATAAATAAATATCAACATACATAATAATCGCAGCTTTCACTATTTTTATTTATTTGATATTAAATAGAAACAACAAAAACAGAAATAGCGCTTAGATCGTCTCTCGATCGGTTAAGAGATCGTCAACTGGACTGCGTATACTGTCTAGTAGCATTTGGGAATCGATCGCGACAAATGTGTTGTAAGTTAATGACAGACAAACAGCAAGCACTCAAACCGACTACATACTCTCGAGCATCGAAAGTTTTTTGGAAAGCGAAATTGATTAAAGCAAACGGTGTTGGAATACGCATGTGGATGCAAGTGAAATTTATTAAACATGGTTAATATCCATAAATATGCGGAGTCTATTAATTCCCAGTATAAATTGCTTCAAAATACCAACAACATAGATTTATGTCAACGTAAAATTTCCAAAAATTTTTGAAATGATAACATCTTCAAACAGACGAATTCTCAATATATTCTCAAATATATAGCACAACATTCATAGCTCCGCTGACCCTGCCACAAGGAGCCACACAGAGGAACCTCTCGGCTCCGCCGAAACTCCCTAAGCGGAATTATTAAAGTTAAGTCGAGTTGTTGAAATATTTGATTTGAATCTTGCATGCAGCACGGTTTTTTACCGCAAAGTCAATCACAAATACCAATTTTATACCAGCCAACACTCCACTTGTGTTTTAACCAGTTGTTTCTCACGGCAGTAAGTTAATTGAACTTTGGTGAAAGAGATTCTCTGTTCAGCAAGTATGTCGATGCATTCGAACACGTGTGAACTGCTCTTGAAAGTAATTTCGTCACTGTCATCGACGCCATTCACCGTTGTCATCATCAGTGTTAGGTAATCAAGTGAAATGACCACAACCATGCCGCCATCGATAACATTTGCTCTGGTCGACAACAAAACAGAGTTGCTCAGCATTAAAATTTGGAAATTTGCTGCGCCTTATGAATGGATCGGAAGCGCAAGTCCTCAGTGCTGTCAAAAGGGTTCAATAAAGACGACGGCTATTACACAAACGTGCTTGGCTAAACGTGAAAGTAGGTGTGCAGGTACCGAATAAGTACCATAGAAACCATTACACAATTCCAAAAACTCGTTACTGTGCCTATGTATATGTGTTTGGAGCACTCCATCCGGTTTTCTTAACGAATATATACCAAAGATGGGAGTAATAACAAATAAATATGATATACAGTGGAACAATTAAGCATAATATTTATTCATTTTTATACTCTCGCAACAAAGTTGCTAAGGAGAGTATTATAGTTTTGTTCACATAACGGTTGTTTGTTAGTCCTAAAACTAAAAGAGTCAGATATAGGGTTATATATACCAAAGTGATTAGGGTGACGAGTAGAGTTGAAATCCGGATGTCTGTTTGTCCGTCCGTCCGTGCAAGCTGTAACTTGAGTAAAAATTGAGATATCATGATGAAGCTTGGTACACGTACTTCTTGGCTCCATAAGAAGGATAAGTTCGAAGATGGGCAAAATCGGCCCACTGCCACGCCCACAAAATGGCGAAAACCGAAAACCTATAAAGTGTCATAACTAAGCTATACATAAAGATATTAAAGTGAAATTTGGCACAAAGGATCGCATTAGGGAGGGGCATATTTGGACGTAATTTTTTTTGAAAATTGGGCTTGGCCCCGCCCCCTACTAAGTTTTTTGTACATATCTTGGAAACTACTATAGCTATGTCAACCAAACTTTATAGAGTCGTTTCCTTCAGGCATTTCCATATACAGTTCAAAAATGGAAGAAATCGGATAATAACCACGCCCACCTTCCATACAAAGGTTATGTTGAAAATCACTAAAAGTGCGTTAACCGACTAACATAAAACGTCAGAAACACTAAATTGAAATTGGACCAAAAACCATATCTCAGGTACTACTCAACCGATTTCAATGAAATTCGGTATATAATATTTCCTTAACACCCTGATGACATGTACGAAATATGGCTGAAATCGGTTCACAACCACGCCTTCTTCCAATATAACGCTATTTTGAATTCCATCTGATGCCTTCTCTGTATAATACATATATAGTACATTAGGAACCAATGATGATAGCGGAATAAAACTTTACACAAATACGGTATTTGAAAAATATGTAAATGACGGATAATGAAATCTCGATTATCACTTTATCATGCGAGAGTATAAAATGTTCGGTGACACCCGAACTTAGCCCTTTCTTACTTGTTTTTTTTCGGTAAACAACATTCCAATATAAAAAGGAAAATCCTACTTTAAATTTGTATCTAAACCTACAAAACACCATCCCAACATATTCTGATCTTAAGATTAAATGTTTATACAAATATTGATCCATTGTTCCACAAGTCGTTCTCCAAAATTATTATAGGAAAATACTGGATATCTGAATAATGTCTAGTTGTTAACTCACTCCCTTTGTTCAGGAAATTGGGATTATGTAGATGTTTATATTGCTAAGTGGCTAATCGGGATAAAGTGAAAACTTATTTTGTACTACAAACAAACTAAAAACTCCACTGAATCCATAGGCGATTAAAAAGAAAGCCTCTGTGAGATAAGGCATAGCTCTCCGGCATTTGATTTGCAACTGATGATACAGTAAAGTAAGTTATGTCAGTCGTCTTCAATAAAGATCAGCCCGTCAAGTTCACTTTTAGGCTACCGAACTACTGCAGAGGTTTTCAGGCAGAATTAGCTGCTACTAAAGTAACAGTAAACTTACTGCCCCGAAGTCCAACATCTTAGAGCATCAAGCCACTTCATTATTAGACTCGTTTGGGTGACTGGCCAAAGCAGAATCGCTTGGAAACAACAATAAAGCGAATGAGCTAGTAAAAGGGGCACCCTTACCCAGCTCACATCAGGATCGAGTTGGATCTCTGTTGTCATCTTGCGTGCTAAAGCTGACATTATCCGCCTCAACAAATGCGTTATAGGTTCAAAGCACTTCGTTTTCACGAAGATATTTATGATCAATTTAATAGGAGTTATGGGTACCTCAACAGACCAGCGTTATAAGCTTTTAATGTGCGATCCCTGTTAGTATCGACCATCATAACTTTCTAAGAAGAACAAACATGCCAAAATAGTTTTCTTATTGGTTTAGTTCCATTTTGTATGGTGTCTTAATATCAAATTAAATGGCATTCTTATAATAAAAACTTTTGTCTTTTAATCTTACTGGATATATTAAGTTTCCCACGAAATTTGCAACACCCAGAAAGTAACGTCGGAGCCTCTATAATATGTATGTATGTATATACAAGGTGAGTTCCAAAGTAAACATGACTTTTTGAATCTAGAGCCCCTGATGGCACCATCTACATATATGTCGACTGGTGCGTTAGAATCTGCTATCCTTATCGCTTGTTCAGTGAGAATTTCATGACATTTCATTGATTGGAAGTGAAGTTATTGCGTTTTAAGTGTCAGTATGTTTGTGTTATCGGTGCGAAAATGAGCTTCGAACAAAGAGCCAATATTAAATTGGTAATTAAAATTGGTAAAACTTTTACCGAAATGTTTCAAAATCCGTGATCACCGGGAATTATATCGAAACTATACGCGAATTCATCAAAAATCAGCCGAAATCAGCATTAAAATTCATGGAAATGGAATTGAAAATCTCCAAAACATCGATTTATCGCATTTTGACCGAACATTTGGGCTTACGAAAGGTGTGTGCACGGTTTGTTCCGCACAAATTGACTGGCGACCAAAAATTTCTCAGAGTCCAACATTCGAAGGACAGCTTGTGACCGATTACACAGTACAACATGGGCGTAGTGTCGCCCACTTATGGACCAAAAACCATATCTCAGGAACTACTATACCGATTTCAATGAAATTCGGGATATAATATTTTCTTAACACCCACGCCTTCTTCCTGTTACAACTAAGCGAAAAAACATGAAGATAAAGAAAAAATTTAAAAGGTCATAAAAAACAGACACATACGAACGCCAAGCCCTTTGAGGGTTTTACTATACTGACCTAGTACCATCACCCTGACTTGGAATTTCTCACCCCCCAGACAATAATCCCAAAAATGTTCCTACTATGACTACTTTGGACTATTTTGAATAAAATTAATTGATTTTGCCGAAAACACCCATTTGTTCAGTTTTTTTTAAGTCCGGTTTACTTTGAAACACACCTTGTACATATATGTTAAATTATCAGTATGACGAGCCGAGCCGATTTAGCCGGAGATATCGCCCTGAATTTTAATTTTTTTTTTGTTTCTCCTAAAGAAACTGCTCATTTGTCGGAATCTCGGACTACTCGTAAAAAAACTTGTTTAGTTGACAAACTATCTTCGCCAAATTTGGCATTATATGTCATAATCAAGTTCTGAGTAAGGAATTTTTGTATGAAATATACTTTATTATAGCGTCGGTGCAACCGAAGTTAACGTTTTATCTTGTTTACATGTAACAGCATTCCTTGAATGAAACAGCTGGCGCTCCTGTTCCCTAAAAACATGTAACACATATAATATTTATATATATATTATCAGCGAAAATGCAAGCGGCAATATGATTCAGTGTACGCAACTTTCGTGCCCCATGGAATTGCCTATTTGTAGTAAATATGTGAACACATAAATACATTTGAGAAAATATGTTATTTTACACGAACACATGAGTAGATACATATGTATGTGCCTTTTGGAGTGCTAAAACTAATGTGGTGAGCGCAAATATGCGGTCGGCACGCAAATGGAGTGTAACAGGATGTGGGCGTATGTGGAGAAAGTGAAATTCATTCATAAAAAATTATCGAAACTCAGCATTCCTCGACATGATGTCACGCCTGACTTAATCTTTGGCAAACATAAACAAGGCTGCATATGTATGCGTTATGTCAACATGGAAATCTATTTATGCCATTTCGTAGTAAATTATATTTGTTATAATATATGTATGTATGTATGTATAATATGGAATACAATATATTATAAATTTTGTGCTTCGGGTTTCCTTCTACCATCTATGTGGATGCTTAATGGTATCAATAAAAGAACAGGAACCCATCCAAATATATTACGGTTATAGTGAGAAGGAGATTACACGATCTCGGTAAACGCATGCAAATGGCGTTTATGTGAAAACTTCCGGGAAATCTGTGTGTTTTTATATATGTATAAAAGTGTTGATTATTGGGTCAATAATTCAAATTGTCCTTTAAAACGACTACTGCTATTCTAATTCTCTATATTTTGTCATAACTAAGCATTAAATTGAAATATAACACTCGAATTTTGCATAGCAGATTGCAGTAGAAAAGGGCCCGTGAGGGAGCAAAATTTTTTGAAAAATTCGGAGTGGTCCCGCGATCCTAAACTACTAAAGCTACAAAATGCACAATATTCATAACACAAATATTATAAGAACATCTACTAACAGTAAGAAAATGGATGAAAAAGCAAGATAACCCCGCTTCCCACATAACAGTGTTGTTAAAAACTATTAAAAAACTTGGAAAAAATAATAATGTCAGAGACATTAACTTTTACCTCTCAGATGGTATGAGAGGGCTTTATGGATACACTTTTTAGGAATTCCCATATCTCGGGACCCGACCGACCAATTTCGACTAAATTTCGTACGTGGCATGTCAGTATGAAAATAGACGAAATCGGACTACGCCTACTTCCCATATAGCACAACTTTAAATTCCATTTGATTCTTTTACTTACCAGTACACTAATCAAGACGTAATTAATATAACGGGATACAATTGTGCACTAATGATTCTTTTAATGTAATGCTTAATAATATGTGGACCCCAGTATCCAGTAGACTTTTGACCGAAAATATCGGTAAATGAAATTGAGAGGGAAAGAGAGTGTTTAAATCATAACAGTTTATCTATGTGCCTAAAATATATAATATTGAGCTTAAACTTGACTTACCCCCCACATAACTAAAATCAGGATTTTCAAACATCCGACTGACTTTACGCCATATGATTGGTAATTGTATGTGATGTTCTTTACGTACCCTAAATAACGTTTTTTTTATATGTGGCACGTTAATAGTATGTGATATGGGCAAAAATAGATAAAATCGGGTTGACACTATCCCAACTCCAATATACTATATAAAATAATTTTCCTTTTTCTAACAAACCTTATGTCGGATATGTTGGTCAGTGTATGAGTTATACACAGAATATGTATACATAAAATTGCTTGGATTTCGGTCCTCTGGTTATTGTGATAGACGGAAGACACGTCTCCAGTGTTCTAGACGTGCGTACGCTCCGAGGTCCTATCATCGACTCGAACCACTATCTTGTTGCAGCTAAGATTCGCATCCGCCTCTGTGCAGCAAAAAGCGCACGTCAACAAACACAAGGAAGGCTCGACGTCGAGAAGCTGCAATCACAACAGACAGCCGAACGATTTTCTACTCGGCTTGCACTCCTTCTCTCTGAGAGCACTTGTAAACAACTCGGTATAAGGGAACTGTGGGACGGCATTTAAACTCCTTACGTACAGCTGCAACCGAAACCATTGGCCTTCGGAAAGTTCAAAAGAACAACTGGTACGATGTGGAGTGCCCTGTCGCAGCCGAGAGAAAACAGACTGCCTACCTCGCAACGTTACGACCACAACACGTGCGGGATGAGAAAGATACCGAGAGTTAAAGAGGGAGCGAGACGCATTTGCAGACAGAAAAAAAGAGAGGCCGAAATGCGTGAGTACGAAGAGCTTAATAAGCTGGCCGACAGGGGTAATGCTCGAAAATTCTACGAAAAAATGCGGCGGCTTACAGAAGGTTTCAAGACCGGAGCATACTCTTGTAGAACTCCCAAAGGTGATCTAGTCACCGATGCCCAGAGCATACTTAAATTATGGAGGGAACACTTCTCCAGCCTGCTGAATGGCAGTGAACGTACAACGCCAGGAGAAGGCGAACCCGATTCCCCAATCGATGACGATGGAGCAGACGTTCCATTGCCCGACCATGAAGAAGCGGCGGGGGCCGATGGATTGCCGGCCGAGCTATTCAAACACGGAGGTGAAGAACTGATAAGGAGCATGCATTAGCTTCTTTGTAAAATATGATCGGACGAAAGCATGCCCAACGATTGGAATTTCTAGCGTGCTATGCCCAATCCATAAAAAAGGAGACCCCACGATCTGCATCAAGTACCGTGGGATTAGCCTCCTCAACATCGACATAAGGTTCTATCGAGCGTATTGTGTGAAAGATTAAAGTCCACCGTCAACAAACTGATTGGACCTTATCAGTGTGGCTTCAGACCTGGAAAATCAACAACCGACCAGATATTCACCATGCGCCAAATCTTGGAAAAGACCCGTGAAAGGAGAATCGACACACACCACCTCTTCGTCCATTTCAAAGCTGCTTTCGACAGCACGAAAAGGAACTGCCTTTATGCTGCGATGTCTGAATTTGATATCCCCGCAAAACTAACACGGCTAAACTGACGTTGAGCAACACCAAAAGCTCCGTCAGCATCGGGAAGGACCTCTCCGAGCCGTTCGATATCAAACGAGGTTTCTGACAAGGCGACTTTCCTATCGTGCGACTTTTTCAACCTGCTTTTGGAGAAAAAAATTCGAGCTGCAGAACTTAATCGAGCAGGTACAATAATTAATAAGAGTGTACAGCTACTGGCGTATGCCGATGATATTGATATCATCGGCCTCAACACCCGTGCCGTTAGTTCTGCTTTCTTCAGACTGGACAAGGAAGCACAGAAAATGGGTCTGGCATTGAACGAGGGCAAAACGAAATATGTACCTCCTGTCATCAAACAAACAGTCGTCGCACTCGCGAATTGGCTCTCACGTCACTGTTGACAATCATAACTTTGAAGTTGTAGATAGAAGATGGGAACCAGTATAAACACCACCAACAATGTCAGCCTGGAACGCAGGATAACTCTTGCCAACAGGTGCTACTTCGGCCTGAGTAGGCAATGGAGAAGTAAAGTCCTCTCTCGACGAACAAAAACCAAATTCTATAAGTCACTCATAATTCCCGTCCTGATATATGGTGCAGAGGCTTGGACAATGACAACAACGGATGAGTCGACGTTGCGAGTTTTTGAGAGAAAAGTTCCGCGAAAGATTTACGGCCCTTTGCGCGTTGGCCACGGCGAATATCGCATTCGATGGAACGATGAGCTGTACGAGATATACGACGACATTGACATAGTTCAGCGAATTAAAAGACAGCTGCTACGCTAGCTAGTTCATGTTGTCCGAATGGACGAAAACACTTCAGCTCTGAAAGTATTCGACGCAGTACCCGCCGGGGGAAGCAGAGGAAGAGGAAGACCTCCACTCTGTTGGAAGGACCAAGTAGAGAAGGACCTGGCTTCGCTTGGAATATCCAATTGAACTAGAAGAAACGACTGGCGCGCTGTTGTTAACTCGGCTATAATGGCGTAAGCGGTGTCTACGCCAGTAAAGGAGAAGAAGTATGTTAAAATCGCTTTCAAAAAGGCTCCTTAGGCAATATAACCATGCGACAACTTAATCTTATTTTCCATACGCTTATTGAAAGCACTCGCTGAAACTAAGGCACTCTGATATCAGATACTTTGTTAAGTATCTATTTCGTCACCTCTACTCGACGTCGTTTTTGCAAAAGATTCAGATGTTTTGATACAAGTCTACGGTTATGACGATCTAGATGTTTAGATCCTCTCCTATCTTTCCAATACGACGGTTTTCACGCAATTTTCTTTAACTTTTTCGATTTTACCGTCATTAACAGGTTTGCATGCATGACGCATGAGACAAGTTTTCGATGACTTTAAGTCCTTCAGAGAATGCCTTTTGCAACTCAAAACCTTTTGTTAGCGATTAAGTATAACCTCACTTCTCCAACATTTTCAAAAAGCCTGCAACCGTGATTCCATTGGAAATACACGAATTGAAGCGTAACTTCAATTATATAATATTATTCTTAAGCGATGTGCTGAAAAGATCCCAGCATTTTAAGGAAAACAGTCAGAATTTATTCTATTATTCATAATTTTATTTCGAAATAGGCCTGAGCTTCAACAATTACCTCTTTATTGTCGCTTATATTCCTTCCATTAACCATTTTCTTGACTTCTGAAAATGGGAAAAAATCTCTGGCTTTCACATCCTTAGAAGCGGAAGCTATTGAAAACTTTTATTATTTGACAAGGTATCGCCGAGAAATTAAGCGAAAGTTATTACTCAAGATATTGCTATAATATTGTTCAGATCGAACAACTATAACATATAGCCATGTCATACAAACTGCCCGATTGAACTCAAGTCCTGAGAAAGGTATCGTCACGAAATTTGGCGAGGATTGTTTTGGAAGGCATACCTACAATATCCTAATATATTGAGCAGATCAGACCATTAAAGCATAAAGCTGCCATATAAACTGACCATCCAAAATCAGGAAAAATATTACTTTTACCCTTTTATACTATAAAAAACGCACCATCAATGTGAAGGGTGCTGAAATTAAATATTTTTCTTGTTTCCCGCTTAATATAATAAAGAAAAAATAATAGTGTAATAATAATTCGTCCCATCAAATAAGGTTACATTGGCCCTTTTCCACGGCCATTTATAAATAATTTTATGGAGAAAAATATTTTTATATATAAAGTATTATCCTCAGCCGGTACGACTCATTACACCTAGAAGCGCATACAAACCGGCGTCCATAGCGAATTCATAATCGTACGAAAAAGAGGCGTTAATTTTGCCAGTCAGCGCAACATCCGGCGTAATGTGTACTTCGGCATGAACAATGTGCAACGCCAAGTATAATTTAGTAAGAGCGAGCGCACGCGCGCCCAGCATACCATACACATACGGATCTCAAGTATTAATAATGCGCATATGTGAATGGCGTGTGTTGTTGTTGGTGCCGGTTGTGCCCAACGCCTGAGCGTTTCCATATTTCTGAGCGATTTCTCTCTCATTTCACTTTGGTGCGGCGACATTATTTGCACTTTTGCTGAAATTGTTTGCTAATGTGTCACACAAGTGCCGTTGCTATCTCCACTACTCCTAGCCACCATTGAAATTCCCCTTGACGGCGCGAAAGCTAGCCCATGACCCGGCATCTATAAAGCGCTAAGCAGCCAGCATCTCACATGGCATAGTTGTAGCAAAATACGGCATTATTGGTCTTTTGACCAATTTTATTTCTATTTTCGTTTTCTGCCTCATTAATGTGCGCTTTTACGCTTATTATGGCAGTGACTGTTTCTAACTCCTCTTTCCTATGCTACCAATAACTGAAGTACGTGCATACATAAGTATGTATGTATGTATATGACTGAGACGCTGCATTTGTCGCTTTTCATGCTCAATAATCGCTTCTTCGTAGACCTTTTAAATGCTTTTCTGTACGTGAATTATGTGTTGTCATTTGTTGTTGTTTTTGAAATTTTTTTGTGTGGTATTTTAAGATTTTATTTCATTTCATCTTTCTTGGACACTTATTTGAGCGATGTTTGATTTTTTAGTTGAAAAATGAAAGTTGCACACATTTTGATTCAGTTTTTCCCCTTCAAGCACATACCCAACTGGAAATATTTCCGAACCTAAAAGTGCCTGCGACACATAATAGAATGCTTAGCTTATGGTAAAGAAGGAAGAAAACTGTTGAATTAAGGCCAATTACTCACCATCAAGCTAAAATATTAGACTGTATTAAGATCTATATCTCATCTTTTTAGAACGGTGTTTCTGAAAAACGTAAGTTAGGAATATAATTTGGTTTTTCAAAAATTTAAGGAGAATTTTACAGAAAAGAAGCATTTAATCAAAGAAAAAGAAGGAAGGTAATTTAACTTCCACCTTAGCGAATTTGTGTATTTTCTTCTATTACAAAATATTTATACCTCACGCCAGTTCCAACTGAGTACTTCGGTTTACTGTACACACATGGTAATATTTCAGCTCGCACGTACTTACTGAACTATTGCATATTATATTTGTTTATTATCATTGACGTGTCGCTTCAATGGTAATTATTTATTGTATTTGTGTTAGTTATTTTATAATAAAGTAGTAACAATGACTGTGTTAATTAATTGCACTTATCACGGGGAGTGCCGTTTTCTACGCATACCGACATATATTCAGCCATGCACGTTTTTCAATTCTTAGCAGCTCTACCTAATGTGGTTTTAATGGCAATCAATACTTTCCACTCTTACTTTCTCTGCGCGTTACATACATTGTACTACAGTTTTTATCCTGCTATTTCTCCAAGGGCAGGCGCAGTAAGTCTAAAGATAGGCAACTGCTATAGAGATTATTAAGCGTGCAGATTTTGAGCTCCTGCAAAAAGGGTTATTTAGAAAAGTATATTTGTACCGTTATATACTTGAATTACAAAACAGTAATTACAGTTATATGTCTCATGATTGCTTTGAACCGAATCCAAATTGCGTCAATTTAGCCATGCCTATTTGAATTGAAATTATACATACTATAATTGTCAAATTAATGTATAAAGAATATTTAGGATCCCTACTAACTGTTAGTTTGTGAACAATGTACTCCGTATTTTTCAAGCGCCATAAAATGGATTCCATATAGGGAAATTAGCTATAGTACTAACTATTTCATTTTTTAGTGAAGCAAGGCGTGTGTGTTCTTTAGTGAAAAGTATCAAGGTAATTAATCATCTGACTCGTTTCAGTGATTGGTCATAGCGGAATCGCTGACAACTGCAAAACCGATGAGTTTTCCAGAGGCGGCACGTTTCACCCGCTCACATCAGGATTGCATCGAGTCAGATCTCCATTGGCACTGGACCAGTGGAACTCGCTTTCGCTTGGCAAGTTTTGGGCAAAGTATGTGTAACTGAACTACTTGCCTTTAGCATATTTCATCATGCCGCAATCGTATCAATTTTAACTGGACAAAAGGCATTAATGCGGTAAAGATAAAAATGTAGGCGGACACAAGTTGCCAAAGTTGCATGGAGGAGAGTGGGGTGAAAAGATCTATTGTCTTTTTTATCCATTGTCTATCCTTTGCAAGACTGAGGACAGACCTTTAGCGATCCAGGAGACATAGACGAAACTGACATTAGTCGTCTCACCAAATTTGTGTTAGGCTCAAAGCGCTTTGTTGATTTGTATTGGTCTTATGATCTATTATAAAGGAATTATAGGTATTAACGGACCGGCGTTCTAAGTTGTCTAAGTGAGATCCCTGCTAGGATCAACCGGATAAAATAACTTAACATACGGAAGGGCTTAGGGAAACGCATTTAATTTCCTTAATATCGCTCCAAAAACAAAATTCTCTCCTCTTTCTAAGCTTCTCAAAGATATATAAGTGTTAGAAATAATATTCCATGTTCCAACTATTTGGGAACGGGTGTACTCTACTTAGTTCGTGCTCTGTCTGTTTCCACTTTTTATGGGAACGCAATTTGCGCATCGCATATTACAAGAGAGCCGTGGTCTAGCATCTCTAAAATATTTATTATAGTATATAACATTTGCATTTTAGCTTTATCCTTGTGGCTAAAATATCCGAATCAAGTCTCCGGGCATTGTTGTTATTACATCCGACTTATTACCAAAAGATAATGATATTGTGTTGTGGAATTCAAGATAGGTTTGCTTAGCTGTGAGATTTTTCTCATTTCGAACATATTTTCCTTTATTGGCGTAAACACCGCCTACGCGGTTATAGCCGAGTTTACAACAGCGCGCCAGTCGTTCTTTCTTTTCGCTGTTTGGCGCCAATTGAAGATTACAAGTGTAGCCAAGACCTTCTCCACCTGGTCTTTCCGACGGAGTGGAGGTCTTCCTCCTTGCCTGCATCCCCCGGCGAGTATTGCGTCGAATACTATCAGAGCTCACCCATTCGATTCTACCTAAAAATCAAATTTGCTTACTGAAAGTAGGGTTTCTAATCATTTATAGTGGACGCTATTTCATTTTACCATTTTCCTTCACACTGAAGCGAAATTCAGAAAAATTTTTAAAACCGGAACATTCATGCTTGTTAAGTTAGGGTGTTACATACTTACATGTGTAATAAATAAAAATTGGTATTAACATTCCCGTTAGAAAACTCTTTCGAATGACAAATAAACTTTAAGAGCAATTTTCCAAAATTGAAGTTTTTATTTTGTTACTTATTGAAGGTTTAACGGGGGTAAGCATTATTCTTATTAATTATTTAAGTTTTCTTTTGGAGCTTAGTCTTTCAGTGGTTCTGAGCTTAATATACCCTCTCAACGCAAAAATGAGTAAGAAATATCTAGTTCAACTTATTTGAAATAAAATTTAAATGTTTATATTTAAATTCAATATAAGAACTAAGGAATAGTCACAAATTTTACTTTTCGCAATTTGCCGGCTTCTAAAAAAGCACTTTTTCGACTAAATTCTTACATAAAACGGCAGAAAAAATTAAAGTTGTTGTCAAAAATCTTATTTCTTCGCTCATTACCTTTACTATCCTGAAAAGTGTCCCTTAAACTTGTTTAAAATACACACTATAGCACGGTATACGCATATTTGGTAATATTACGGAAGGAAAATGGGACTACCCTAATTTATATACATACATACATAACTACATACAGTTGAGGGTTATAGTAAAATTTGGACAACACATAATTGCATTAAAACTGGAGCAAATACCAAGCAATAACAATAACGTGAGTAATGGAAATGTTATGTGATTAACGCATATGAATATATCAAAATTACGACGTAGACATCGTTAAGCTGGTCTTCAAACTGTTGGTCCGAACACATGTTCCAATTTAATTGTAGTTTTTTTTAATTATAAAATGCTATTGTTGTGTGCGCCTTTACAACTGACGTCGGCACACTAAACATATTACACAACTTCCTTTCGCAGTATTTGTTATATAACGTGCAAGACGCAAAAATTTATAGCGGCTATAAACCGAGCGACCGGCCCATCGCCAACGTAAAGGAGGCAAAACGGAAGGTGAAAACAAGAAATTGAAACTGGTCGGACATTATTTCTTTACATCATCCGGAACCTATGGCAGGGCGATGGCGGTGATTGCGGGGAGGCGTCGAGGTCACTATGCAAACTACAAATTATAAAACTTTCTTTTCTTGCGGCGCAGCAAATTTCAAAATAACAAAAGCGCAGATCGAAAACGACAACAACAACAACAACAACAACAATAAGACCTGAACTCGTAGTTTACAATAAGCGAGTTGGTGTTCAAGTGAAGAAGAGCAGCAGCATCAGCATCGGCTTCATCGACAGCAGAAGAGCAGCAACACCTGTTTACCAACGGAGGTGATGAATCTGTCGATGTGTTTGTGGGCTTCGATAATTTGAAGTTCGATCATCTTGTCAATACCTTCAACAGACAAAGAGAGTAGATGCAAATGAGCCCTAGGATGGTAACCACAGTCGGTGGGGTGTGTAGTGCCGTCAACACTTCATGCTGCGCATGCGTTCAGATTTACCTGAGCGCTGTCGGTAGTTAGAATCCACTGGTTTAAGGAAGTGATGAAGATGTGAGCCCGCCAAAATGGGAGCGAGAGAGAACATTGAGCAGCGGTGAGCGTGGGAGAGCGGTGTCGCAGAAGCTAAGACCTTGCAGCAACATGACGCACGAGTTACGGCGACAGCGGCGTGTTTACTGCTCTCTTAGTTGCTTTCTTCGTGCATACTCCACAGTTAGCCTGAACAATACACACACGCGGAAGGTAACAATTAAAGCTGAGCAATTATGCGTCCATACGTGGGTATCTGCGACCGATTCAGCGCGATTCTTAAAAAACCTGAGAGTAAGAGTACGGCCGACGCTAATATGCGGTTGCGCGAAGCGGTCAATGAAGGTTTGCCGTTAGCTTTGCAACACCGGTGGGAGAGTGCCTTCCGCTGAGGGCTTTTTTGGGACATTGCTGCTCAACAACACTGCGATTGTTGTTGCCTTGTTGTGCGCACGATATTTCACTCGCTTTCGCGCTGGTGTCGCTTTGCTCACTACACGCGTCGGGTTGACTCTATGCTGCATGCATTGTTGTTGTATATGACCACGCCAATGCCAACTGCCATCGTTTTGACGGCGCTCAACTTCAGCGTACGGTACTCATCTCAGACTCTGCTGTCATTGTCGCTGCCGGCATGCATGTAGTTGTGTTTGTTTTTTGCATAATTTTAAGATTTTTGATGATTGTTTGGAACTGTTTAAAAACAGCCTGACATCGTCGAAAAATTATCAAACCGCAAGTTGTTCCATTCGAATAAACACACAGTGCAAACGGTGGTGTAGTAAAAATACGAAAATTACAAATTTTCAAACAATTTTCCTACTGTCCTGTTCGACAATAACCAACAACTACAACAACATGAATTTATATATTACCGCCACCTGTATCCTGCTGCTGTCCGCTGGTGCATTTGCCGATCCCATTAAGGATAATAATGTCGTCACACCGGCTAGTGGTTTTAATAAGTGCTTGGAAGCTGATTCTATCTCGTGCCTCCAACTAACGGTACGAAGTGTTAAAAATTACATAAAAATTTAAAATGCCAAAAATTCAAAAAAAAAAACAGTTATAAACACTTAATCGAAAGCAATCGCTGAAATTATTGAAAAAGTTGACAAAATATTACAAATGAAAGTGAAAATTCAACTAAAAGTGATTTCAGATTTCTGCCATAATGAAGAACAACTCATAGAAAGCATAACAAACTTGTGAAGAGTGCACAATACTTCAAATTTTCTAAAGTCAAACTATTTTTTGATTTTCAAGAGTAAAGTGTGTTGAATGAACATTTTTTTATTTTAAACGAAATGCCGTTAACATTTGAAGGATGATGTCAATAATTTGATAACAATTTTTCAAATTTAATTACATAAATATGAAAATTGCAAGCTTCTTAATCTTTTGAGTACCAATTCACAATTTTCCTAAGAATTTGATCAGAAAGTCTCTTAAAGGCTTTATAAATGCTTAAAACGTTGTTTAAAGTTACATAAATTTTATAAAATACGATTTTTAAGAGACACCTTAAGAATGAAGTGAAAATAATTGCATAAATTTTCGTCATTATACTTTATATGACAAGTTTATAAATAATTAAAATTCATTTCATAAAAGTTTTATTTCAATCCATAAATACGACAATTATTATGGTTACTAGTTCTTCACTTCGCTGAACCGAACCGTTATCCAACGTGTATTTCAATACTTTTTCCCAAAAACCAAACATTTCATTTCGTCAATATGAATTTGACTATCAAGCATAATGACTTTGTGATGTAAAGCATTATACAAAACTTAAAAAATTATATTATTATAGTTACTAAATTTTAGTTTACCTTTTCATTCTTACAACCTAATTTAATAATTCATTTTGTTTTCTTATTTCTTCCAAAAAATCTTAACCGACCCCACAAACAGCTCTTCCGCAAAGCTAGATCATTCTTTGAAAATCCACAAATCGAAGTCTTCGGCGGCGTCTCACTCATCAAATCTAACGAAGGACGTCAGGGTAAATCGCTCGATGACAATGCTGTTGCCGTGGAGGCAGCACCCAGCGTTGAGGCACGCACCAGCGAAATGGGCACCTATTTCATGAACCACGCTAAGAACTTCTTTGCCGAACGCTCGTTGAACTTCAACTTTGCCAATGCCGCACGCTCGGTAGCACGTGCCATTCCCGATGACATCAAGGCTGATTTGCGTGAATTGGTTGTTGAGTCGCGTACTAAGAAGAAGAAGTTGTTGAAAAAATTCTTGCCAATCTTGTTGGGTGTCGGTGCTAAGGTCGCTGTTTTGGGTGTCGGTGCTATCTTCGGTCTGCTCTTCTTGGCCAAGAAGGCCCTCGTTGTGTCCGTGATTGCTTTCTTCTTGGCCTTGGCTGCTGGTGCCTCAAGTGGTCTAAGCCGTTTGGGCGGCGGCGGCGGCGGTGGTCTGCTCGGCGGTCTCGGCGGATTGTTCGGCGGCAAGAACTCCGGCAGTTCCAGCGGTAGCAGCGGTGGCTGGTCATCAGGCGCTGCCTCAGGCGGCTGGTCATCTGGTGGCAACTCCGGCTGGGACTCCCATGGTGCCTACAGCTCGCCAGTTGCGCAAACAATCGCCTACTCTGGCTATAAGCAAGCCAGACGGTAAGCACGTCGCACAGGAGTTGAAGCGCAGCTTGCTAGCGTAAAAGCTTCTGCGCTGAAAAGCCAAAACAACACTTAGGGTAATGTAAACAAACAAACTACAAACTACAAATTAACGAGATATAACCAATACACGCACAAAAATAATAATGACCCACATGGGTTAGCTGTCGAGGCAATGACACTGCTCGGAAAGCTTCGCGAAACGGGCAATCCATGCAACGGCACACGAACTGCAACGAATACATAACAAAGAACTTTATTTATTATTAATTTATTTTAATTTATTTATTATCGCATATATATATTTTGTAATGTATGTAATGAAATGTAAAAGGACAAAAAAGGACGAAAGACGATTGGAACAACCGAACCCAAAACGAATCTTCATGTGCCTGAGGCAGTAAAGAGTTGGTCGGCAAGTGAGGGGATGGTGCATACATACACATAATAATACATAACTGCATGTGAATTAACGTATCGCTCCAACTCACCTCATCCTTCATACTGCACTGACCTTCACACTGTTCCATCCATCTAGTTTCAAGATTTAATTTAATTATTAAGCGAAATATTGTTATGTACTTGCAACAATATGAGTATTTGGTGTATTTGTAATGCGTATTACGTATTACGTAAGCTAATTTTACACCTTGTTGTTGCTGTTGTTAAGTTGCATTATTACATCACACAAAGCTCACATCGCGGAGGCTATTCACACACGGACATATGCAAGCAACTACATGCATGTGCAATAACGTGGAGACGAGGTGAACGTGCAGACAACTCATGTCACTTCATCCATTGCAACCGAAACATATCAAGGCACACACATAACTCTTTCATTTGGCACATAAACATGAACGGACACCACGCATGTACCTACTAGTCAGCTGATTGTGCAACTTGCAACTAAAAAACTAAAAAACAATGAAACATTGAGCGAAATTAAATCATCACCACTTTTGCCTATCAACACTATTTTCTATTTATCTTTTCTATCACTATTTTCCACCATAATTTCACCTACTACTCTATTTACTTGTTCTATTTCTTTTATTTTCCGCTCTTACCTCTAAATCTTTCCACTACTCTTTTGTCTTTTGTAATTATTTTCTTACTTTATCTATCACTTATCACTACTGTATCTACTATCGAGTTATTATGTTAACTTAAGCACTTTTTCTATAACTTTCTTATTCTATCTGTATCCCTATGTAATGTAAAGTCATGCACTGTGCTTAACATTTTATTTTACTGCACTATCGTTGTCTTCACTCTGTATTATATAATTCTATTTACCTCTTACTATCCTCTATCTATCAACTGTTTACTGCCCGCTATTGAAAAAGACCACCACCAACTGAAAATATCCTTAAAAAAACTACATATACAAAAGAATGAATAATAATTCATGTGAAAATTAAAAAAAAAAAACATATTTTCTTTTCTTTAAACAAATCTGAAACATTAACTCTGACTTTTCGATACAGTGAATATGCACACCTAAAGAGAAAAGTAATATATACTAATTAGTATCCTATGTACTTAATTCTACGCTCATCTTCCTGGTTAAATACTAAACTTTGTTATACGTCTTTAAATATTTTCTTAAACACCCTTCAACTCTTAGCTATATAATCGCGAAAATCAATCCATTCATAATAACATTTTAGATGCCATTCTTTGAGTTCCAATTTCGTATATCATATTTGAAATTTCCACCTAAAATAATTGGACTGAACCCCACTTCCTCAAAGAACACAGCTTCACTATCAATATAACATTACAAACTCGAAATATTTTCAATCTCATAATGAGCGCTCACAACCATATGGATTTCATTATGTACATTTAACATAAAATGTAAGCACTTATTAATTGTAGCTTCACGCAACAATAAATCTCTGCTCGGTGGTCGCCTTAAATGTCGTAAACTTGATTTTGCACCTCTTCATCGCATCGGTTGTGACATCAATGCATTTAATGCACTTTTTCTCACGTATAAATGCATTTAATTTGTTGCACGTTAAAATGCATCCGCAACTTTCTTTAACTTTTTAAGCACAATCATTTTCATGCCCAGGCCTTACTGATCTACTCTTTCATTATCACGAAAGTTCAGTCACCGCCACGTGCGCTCACCGCTTTGCTCACTTATTTGCATCTACTTCAAAATTCCATATTTGCATAAAGGCTTTGGATTTAATTTACTCAAGCTCAACGCATCTCACTGTCTTTGTAAATTTTCTACTTAAACAAAATCAACCAAGAAGCGCTTAAGCACATTGAAAATCACTGCACAATCGCTTCCAATGCCCTTACACTTTCATTCTTAAACGCTCGCCATGCATTTTGCAGCACACGTACAAATTCCTCAGTATATGAGCATTAAAGCAATCAGACAATTAATGACCGATTGACTTTGAGCAGCAAAACAATGCATACATACATACATATGTATATATATAACACAAGCGGAATTTGGCGCATTCGAAATCAATTTCACTCACACTAATTTGCCTTATTTGAACTATCCATACACTTTCCTTTGAAATCATTAAGTATCAAATCGGTCTATAAAACTACGACGCTCAGCACACCCACACATCTGACTGTCCCACTTTTGTAGCAACTCTTGCTTGCTAATTAATTCGCGCTCGAATTTCATTTATCCAATTCTACGCCAACTTTATGCTGATTTCGATAATCTATTTGGTCATTTGTTATTCAAAGAAGTCACCAAAAATGAACCAATCATCGCTACTCAAATTTACCCATTTTCTTTTGCACTTTGCTTCTTGTTCGTCTGCATTCCCCACTACATTTCACCTTCTCAACTGCCACTACATTTTGAGTTCTACTACTATTATTCTGCTTTCTCACCTGATTTGCTGTTTTTGCAAACAAAATTTGTCTCTACAATTCCCATTCACCCGTTGTCGCCTCTAAGCATTCATTAACAAAAGCAAACCAAAACAATCAACTCACCTACATACACACCTGCTTACTTACAAATAATAACATTGTAAATGTTTAATGTTATGATACATGTTTTGCATAATGAATGCCAATACCCTGCGCTGAAATCTACTAGTTACAATCTACTTCACAACTAGTAGCAACCGTTAGCGCAACTAATCAGCCAACTGTCTTTATTCATGCAATTGACTGGTACTTGTGGATAGCCTACGGAATGAGGATTGACAGAATCAGTTCTCATCCAGTGTGAAGAGCTCTGGCACGAGTTTTGAGAAATAATCACCGACTTAGTATGTAAATTTGCATAGTGATTAAACTTAGTCTCAAGAGCGACAAATACAAGATTGCGACACGCAACGGTAACAGCAAAACGAACTGTCAAACTTAACAACTTCTTATAATAATTGTAAACAAAGGTTAAGCATTTCAAATATAGTAACAGGACGAAACTGTTGCATGCCTTATTTGTAAAAAAAGGATAAAGGGTAACAAATTGCAAATAAATATCAAACACATCCAAGTACATGTTCAATATTCAAATGTAACCAAAACAAGCAAGATTGCCGCTAATCAAATGTGCAACAATCAAGTGTCTCCAACAGTACACAAGGTGCAAAAATGACAACAATATCATACGCACAATCGCAGTAACGCATAAAACAAGTAAATAAATATACAGTTAAAACATAAAATCTTGTAATTTTTTTGCAATACTTATACACGCCAGATTCTTTCATTTATTAGGGCATTCGAGTACCGAGTACCCATGAATGTATACTTGAATGTATGTGTCATTTTTTGTATACAAATAAAGCCGGTCAGTGATGCCGCTACTAGCGGTGCAAGTAGCGCTTTGAGAATGATAGTGTTGACTGAAGAAAAGTGTTTACTCAGTTTTAAGCAACTATTTCACACGCAAAGACTTTTTGCTCGCCATTTGCTCGTATTGATACCCTGCAGGTACACTAGAGTTGGGCAAATGCGAAAATATTTAAAGAAAGATTGCAAGTTTGAATAAGAACAGGAGAAACCACGACGAGGTGATGTAGAAGTATATTTGAATTTCCACAATTGAAGAGTGATATTGCTTTCAAGATTTTGTATCTCGCGAAACTTTATCGGGGCCGGTTTTATAAATTGTGTTGACTGAGATATCGTGAGTGAAATCAGTCCGACAACGCAATCTGCGTATTGAGTTACAGAGTTTCAACAGAGTTTCTTGTTGGTATTGTTTATTTACACAATTTTCTTTCCAGCACTCTGAAACCGTTTTAAGGTGGCATTAATGACACTGAAAATACCTACTACATGCATACTGGACATATACAGGTTCGATAGGGGACCACTCATTAACATTTAGAGAACAGGTTTTGGTTTTTGTTAATGTAACATGCTATAACGTGTATACACCATTTATGAGCTGCGCAAAGTGTTTGCTGTATGTATGTTTGTATGTATGTATGTATATGTTGGTCATAATTCAGTATATTTCTCAAAAGATATAAAATGAATATCATAATTTGTCCCAATATGTTGAACTGAATTAAAAAGTTGGATTACAATAGTGAGGTCGAGAACCCCACATTAATGAAAGAGAGATAAAAACAATAAAAAAATTAAGAAATCAAACTACCATATAAGAAAAATAATACGAACGAAGTAATCCGGAGGGAAAAGTTAAGGTATTGTGGTATTTCGCTAAAAATTGGCTTTAAAAGTAAACAAAATTTTCGTATTCGAATTTTCACTCGGTTATGCTGTGGTGGTTTGTTTCAAATGGTTCAAGTTGTTTGAAATATATGGCATTTCATATGTTTAATGGGCGTGACAATGGTCTTAATCAGCCCACTTGCAATATCAATATCCTCAGAGTGACCAGGAATCAACATGCTTTGTTATACCCTATCATCTTGATATGTGTATATGTATGTATATAAACCCATCACCATTAGTTTTAAGTGTTACAATCAAACACTACCACTAGGTAAACAAAACTATTATACCCTGGGCAACATGTTGCAAGCATATTGAAAACAAGAAAAAACGGTTACTTCGGTTGCATCGAAGCTATAATACTTTCACAAATACGAAATATTGCTTACTAGAATTTGATTTTGATTGGTCTTGATCTCTTGAAGATAGGAAGGAAGGAAGGAAGGAAAAAACGTGTACACAATTCCAGAACGATTTTTCAAACACTGAAAGAATAGTTCGTGTATAGGAATCGTGTATATGAATAAATCGACTCAACTCGTTACACTGATCATATATATATTATTGAGTCGTCGGCGTTTCTTTTGGTTGTTACAAACTTCAGGGGGTACTCTCATATGAACGCATACATTTTACCACTTTTTAGAATTTTTTTTATGCGACAACAAAATTCAATCATTTTACAACTTGTACAAAAAAATTTTTTTTTCGTTTTTGACATTTTTAATATTATTTTTTTTTTAAATATTAAAGTAGTCCCAAACAAAAAAAAGTAGTTCACTGGTCATGTTGTCTGAAAAAAAAAATCGAATTATTATTCAGTAATTCAGCGGCTATCGTCCCTACCAAATATAATCAATTTCATTAAAAAAATTTTCGAACTTAAAAAAAAGTCACGAAAATCTTGTTTTTTTTTTTTGGTTGAAAATCGGTTAAAAAAAATATAAAAATATTTTCGAAAATAACCAATTCTGGTAGGGACGATAACTATAAATGATTAGAAGAACATATGTAAATTTTAAAGCAATCGGTGGAATACTTTTTTTTTAGGAACATGACAGCTTCAGAAAATGATGATTCGAGAAAAATGCGTTTAGAAACGAAACGGAGCAGCTGCGGACTTGTCATGGCGCCTGGTAAACAGTCGCTTACGACACGTCGGCTACTATGAGCTGTAACTTATCAATTACTATGAATTCCGCTCTGAATTTTTCACATGTTTTATTGTCAAAATATAAAAAAAAATTGATTTTTCGAAGTGATTACATGAGAATACCCACTTAAGTACCCAGCTCAGGGTATACAAATTCTGTTCGAATACCTCGCCTCCAAATGTGACACAAATTCCGTTTTCTCGCCACTTGCCATTGCGGTCATTATTAACTCTTCTTTTTAATGGTGCGCATAATGAGTCGAGAGCGCGTGCGCAATTGCACAGACAATTAGCTTGTTGCTCCCTCAACGTCAGTAACTTGCTTTTTCCCTTTTATTCTGGCCATATAACGAACAAAACGGCAAACGCTTAATGTGTGGTCAAGTATTTATCAAGAAAAGCTTTTTTGGCAGAGCATATCATGCACGTACATATATGCTTTTATGTACATATGTATGTACGTCGTATGCTTGAACGAGAAGAATGTGTGCCAAAGTTTCATGGTTATTGGTGCCACACAATGATGATGAATTATTTAGCAGAGAACGTTGTTTACAACTTTCCTAAATTTGAAGATACTCGTACATATCATTTTACTCATATCATTCATATTACAGAATTGAAGATTGAGTGCATTGTATGGATGTGAGAAATTAAATGTATTTCGATCGAATTTTCAGGTAAGTTGGGTCGCGGCATGAAATATATTTCAGCTCATGGATGCTTCGACTTTTGAAAATTATGATTTCAGGAGATATTTATTCACAGCCTTGGCAGCGCAACTTGCGCCACGACTAATCATTCATTTTATAAGAACATTGACCCAAGAATAATCTATTAATACGCATTATTATGTAGATCAACATTCCATGATCTATTTCCTAATAAATTGTAAATCATTTATTTCTAAATTATTCAATCGAATACGGCATGTTTTCTTGAGGGCTGCTTTTATTTTGCACCGTAATGTTTGAAACGTTAAATCAGATTTGATATTTGCAGGAGCATACACTTTGTATGACAACTGCTGCTATTGCAACAATTTTGGTATTGTTAGGCTTTGGATAGCTTATAAAATCGACAGATCTAACAATAATTTAGTATCTCTATGTGCGGCTGTATTTAATGGGATTGCCATATCGTCGCTTTCATCTTCGCAATGATCAGTACGTGCATATGTATGTACTTATATAAAACTATAATACACACAGTTAATTGCGAATATTACAAGTATTCCCGAGCATAAAATAATTTACAGTCCCAGTGAACGAATCCTCTTCCTAAATGTTGATATTACTACATTTGTGGGGAGGTTAGGCCCAATGACCTGAAGACATGAATTTATTTTTACTTATTTCATACAAGTATAATTGTGAAACGTAAATATGTATGTAAATATAATTTATCTGATTTGTTGTGACGAAAATACTATAGCCCAGGCATGTATGTATGTATGTATATGTCAGAATTAAGAGTCACTTCCGCAGATATAAGTAAATAACTCTTGAAGTTCAACTGTCATGACTTTGACATGTTACTATCAAGTGTTGTACCACTTCTTAATGCGGTGAGCAAAGCTTCAAAAGCGAGAAATACTCGAAGATGCTAGAGCAGTCATTGCCTTATTATTTGTTCGTCTCTCGGTTGTGCTCCATTTAAATACAAATTCTTTCGTTTCGACGACGTTATTGTTTACCCAAAAAATTTTGACGACTTTCACAGTCGCCAACACCCGTCACCGCACCATCACCGACTCGCCACCGTCCGGCCAAACAACATCAAATTCCACTACCGACCGTTGATCGCTGCTCGGGCGATGCGCAGCATCCAACCGCCGCCGAAGCGACTGTAAAGTGACCAGCGACAATTTATTTCTGTACCGCTTTTAAACGTTTCCATTTTGGCCGCAGCCATACTGCCGTTGTTGACGTTTTTGTGAAATGCTCATAACTGTGCCGTTAGCGTCGCGTCACCATGCTACCATCTTGCCTGCTCAAATCGCTAGTGTTGTTGGCCTTTTCATTTTTTTTTTTTTTGGATTTTAGCTTTACCATATTTTCTTTTGTCATTTATTTCCTCAGCCCGCATCATAACTGAGCGCTACAAAACAGAAGTGAAATTAATTTTTAAGTATTCCGTATTTTGCTTGTACATAATTATGAATTTGTATCTTAAAGCAGGTAGGTACTTGCGCATGTGTGGCTGCTCGTATTCACATCCGCACATTCATCCAAGTGAGCAAGAAATTGTGCTTGGTCATTTAGCATTATGTACTTTTGCCATTGCCTCAATCCGGCTGTTTTAAATCATGTATTCACGAATGCCTGACTCGTGTGGGGCTTTCTGGATGCTCGAGTGGAGAGAAAAAGCGAAAGTTGTTAAGTGTTGCATTGTCAAGAGGCAGACTATGAGTTGAAGCTTGTAAATTGTCATTTTTGATATACATATACATACTTAAAAGTTACTAAAAAATATAAATAAAACCATAAAACTTATTTCGTCTAAAAGTTTAATAGTACTAATAAGCCACTATAATAAAAAAATACCATCTGATGCTATTTATTTGCGGTTTGTTGAGGGAGTCAGTTACTTCAAAGTTTTGGTCTGTGTCAGGGAAAAAGGCGGCTTAGATTAAGAGTTTCAAAAAAGTAACTGAACAAAACCTTGTCGATGAGTTATATTGGTAAACTCTGAGGGATTTATATTACAGATCAGCTATTCGACACGTGTAATAAAATTATCAAATTTAGTTCTGTGGCCCAAGTGAAACACAGGGACAAAACAGCACCTGGAAATTGTAATTAAATTTCTCAAGTAAATGTTATTTAAAAAAAATGTATTAAGGACTTTGGACTGTCCTTAATTACTACATATGTCAAATATGAGCGCGATCTGTCAACCAGTTTGTGCACAACAGATGCTTAGAAGTACACTTCAGTATTGAATTACGACTTTTATAATGCATAAAAATATGTGGTATGCGGAATCGTTGCGAATGTTGGAAAAAGATTACGGTGATTCAGTTTTATTAAAAACACAAGCCTATGAGTGGTACAAAGCCTTCAAAAGCGGTCGAGAGATCATTGAACAGATGCCTCGTTCTGGACAACCTTCAAACGCTAAAACTGATGAAAATATTAAAAGAGTGAAGGATAAGGTGATTGAAAATCGTCAGACAAGTGTTAGAGAGATGGAAAGAGAGCTCGACCTCTCTCTCTAGTCCGTTCGAATTATTTTGATGGATATTTTA
The DNA here is from genome assembly GCF_016617805.1 of Bactrocera tryoni. Lineage (NCBI taxonomy): Eukaryota > Metazoa > Arthropoda > Insecta > Diptera > Tephritidae > Bactrocera > Bactrocera tryoni. The sequence continues at coordinate 37,482,451 of NC_052499.1, read as the reverse complement.
GGTATGAAACGCGTTCTTGCTCGACTCGTCCCGAAAATACTGAAATTATTTCAAAAATAGTACGATTCTGACCGAATTTAAAGCTTAAAACGCAATGAATACCAACAATCAACCACCTTATTCACAAGATTTGGATCCGTGTGATTTTTTCGTGTTCTTCAAACTGAAATTGCCACTTCGTAGAACCCGTTTTCAGTCGGTCGAAGAGATAAAATTAAGTTCGCTGAAGGAGCTGAAGGCCTTCCCAAAAAGTGCTTATGAAAAGTGTTTCGAGGACTGGAAAAATCATTGACATCGGTGTGTTACATCTGGTGGGGATTACTTTGAAGACGACAAAATAAATATACTTTTCCGCTTTATCGGACCCTTAAGTATATCTTGTTGTCTTGGACAATAATCCGTGTAAAATTTCGTGAAGACATTTTGGCAAATAAAAAAAGGTTCTATACAAGTACTCAAATTTGATTGTTCAGTTTTTATGGCTTTCATATGCTAAAGTATTTTGACATCCGTGGTTCCGACTTATGAGCAGCTTCGTATGAAAATTTCCAGATCGAAATCTTCGAAATTTAGGAAGGTAAACACAGACAGGCGGACAGACATGGCTAAATCAATGCAGCTCCTCACCCTAATAGTTTATCTACATATATGCATATGTATTTTATAGGGTCACCGACGTTTCCTTCTGGGTGTTAGAAACAACATGGCAAATACAATATACGCTGTTCAGGGTATACAAATTTGATTTAATATGAGATACCCTTAAAAAAATTCAACAATTTTGTAAGTTTGGGTGTGAACCTATCGTCCACAGGCTGGTACTTATGCGCTTAACGCACTCATGAAATTTTCATTTACTGAAATAAGGTGAAAAAAGCTGTTACTATTAAAGAGCAGCTGTATATACCACAAATTTATTTTATGAACTTTATTGCTGCTACAAGTGATTTCCGGTTAAATGATGGAATAGCTGCTAAATTCAGTTGAAAATTGAAGTGGCCAACTTCGGTGATTCGCTTCAAAGCTGGTGTGAGTGGCTTACGAACTGTATAATGCCTAAAAGTATGCTGTATTTAGTGACGTAACGAATGTTAATGTCTGGTTTCCGAAGCACGCAGTTAAAATAATATTGATATAATGTTATACTACTCCTGCTACTATTGTCGATAATGTGATTAATATGAAACACAACCTTGTATGTAGTGGGTTGCAGCTTAACCAATTAAGGGATCAGTAGGGTAATCTGGCCTGTTTTTTTGACATTTTTTTCATAGAAATTTTTATTCTACAAAGAACTTTTTTCACATACCAAGAGGTACACACTATATCGTGGAGTGTATAAATAAATTTTTTCGGAATATTTTGATGACATCTGTCGGAGAAATGGCTGGGTGAATAGATGCGTTTTTTCACAGGCGGACACAATTTCTCATGTTTGGATCATCTGAAACACAAAAACCCAATTTGTTCGTAAAAAGTACGTGAATGGTTATCGTCTCTACTAGAATCATGAAAAAATGTTGATAAATAATAATTATAAGAAATACAGGGACGATAGTCAACCGTTTCGCGAACATTTAAAAAAATTAAGCAAATCGGTTGAGTAGTTCGACCGGAATCATGTCCGCCAGTTTAAAAAAGTGCGTTTTGAGAAAAACGCGTTTAAAATTTGAGGTACTAAAAAGTATACAAAGATGGAAGTAAACGTTGAAAAATTGGCATAACTCTAATTATTATTTCTGCGCCTTCTTCGAAACCTTCCAATGGTAAAGTGGATTTCTATATTAATTATACGGGTATAAGGGAACAGAAAATGCAAAAAAAAAATAAAAAATTTAAAAGATTACCCTACTGACCCCTTATGTAATACATATAAGTACGAGGCTCATCAGTAGTTCATTAAAATTACTGCTTTTGATTTTCAACGAAATTACACGTATTTTCTTAAATTCTTGGAATTTCCATTGATTAATGATGTTGACCTTCAGATGAAAGTGCGCTGCTATTACATATTTACATGATTAAAGTGTACCAGAAAGGAAAAAATAAAAACACATAATTACTAGTGACTTATGATAGAATTTTTCCATTATGATGAAAAACGCTTCAGTAATTATGCGCGATACGCAAACACAAGCAGCCTACTTATTAATGAGTTGATTCAAGTGTAAAAAAATCAGCGGCTATTATTGTATTTTTTATTAAGCCCATCAGCTGATTCTTGAATTAGCTTTATCAAGTTGATAATTTCTTTTTTTAACGTATATCGAATTGTTTTTGCTCAATCCTTAGATTATATCGTTTTCGTTCAAAATATAAAATGAATCTCCAATTTTTGAGCTTGAATGAAATATAAACAAATTTATGCAGACAATTCAAGAGACAATAGAGAAATGAAACAAAATTACCACAAGTTAAAAAACTTAACCCTACTTTCTTACGAACTGTGTACAATGCTTTAAATCGGAACCATAAAAATATATAATATGTTTACTAATTGAAAAGGTAGTGACTACTTTTACAATATATAAATCAAAGAATTTTGTATTTAAACAAGTAAGGAAGGGCTAAGTTCGGGTGTCACCGAACATTTTATACTCTCGCATGATAAAATGATAATCGAGATTTCATTATCCGTCATTTACATATTTTTCAAATGCCGTATTTGTGAAAAATTTTATTCCGCTATCATCATTGGTTCCCAATGTATATACTATACAGAGAAGGCATCAGATGAAATTCAAAATAGCGTTATATTGGAAGAAGGCGTGTTTGTGAACCGATTTCACCCATATTTCGTACATGAAATCGGTCTAGTAGTTCCTGAGATACGAGTTTTGGTCCACAAGTGGGCGACGCCATGCCCATTTTCAATTTTTAAAAAAAGCCTGGGTGCAGCTTCCTTCTGCCATTTCTTCCGTAAAATTTAGTGTTTCTGACGTTTTATGTTAGTCGGTTAACGCACTTTTAGTGATTTTCAACATAACCTTTGTATGGGAGGTGGGCGTGGTTATTATCCGATTTCTTCCATTTTTCAACTGTATATGGAAATGCCTTAAAAAACGGCTCTGTAGAGTTTGGTTGACATAGCTATAGTAGTTTCCGAGATATGTACAAAAAACTTAGTAGGGGGCGGGGCCACTCCCACTTTTCCAAAAAAGTTACGTCCAAATATGCCCCTCCCTAATGCGATCCTTTGCGCCAAATTTCACTTTAATATCTTTATTTATGGCTTAGGTATGACACTTTATAGGTTTTCGGTATTCGCCATTTTGTGGGCGTGGCAGTTGGTCGATTTTGCCCATCTTCGAACTTAACCTTCTTATGGAGCCATGAAATACGTTTCAGCTTGCACGGACCGACGGGCAGACAGACATCCGGATTTCAACTCTACTCGTCACCCTGATCATTTTGGTATATATAACCCTATATCTGACTCTTTTAGTTTTAGGACTTACAAACAACCGTTATGTGAACAAAACTATTAGACTCTCCTTAGCAACTTTGTTGCGAGAGTATAAAAAGTTGTTGCCGAATATGTTTAATGCAAACAGCGTTTTTCAATCGCCTGCGATAATTATTCTCTTCGGATTTCCCAATGGGATTGGTTTTTATGATACCTTCTTGGTTATAATTGTCTGGTTTATCATATAGAAAATAAACTTTTTCCAAGAATTTGTTCATCTATTAGAATTGGAAGTTTTTGTATTTTGAGAATCAGTCATTCATTTTGATTAAAAAAATATAAGACAACACTGATGACTAAAAAGGTTGCTCTCCTTATTGTTCTCGTGCATGAGTTCACCATATTATGTGCTCCAAGCAAGGCATTTAGCAAGCAAATGAAGCACATAGATTTTCAACTACGTTAACGAAACTAACAAAACGGTGAAAAATTTCTAAAAATAGCTGTAAAATATCTCCATTGGAGTTTCTCGGCGGGCAATGTTGGTGTCCATTTCCCATTGCATCGTTTTTCAATTTTTCTAATTTTCTGATGAAACCTTGCAACATACAAGGAGAATTATGACATTATTTTTAAAATGACTCGTTTTTCTGCTTTTTGCGTCATAAGGTCGCGTATCTGCGGTCCTTCAAAAGTTTTTTCGTTCCGGTTTTGGAAGTGAAATTTCAGCAGTTTCGGCCGATTTATGCTTGAAAGCCGTAGAAAATTGGGTTAAGCGTCTGGACTTCTGTAAGCGTGCTTGTGTTGGCCATGCAAACATTTGTAATATAAAAATTTTTAGAAAGTAGGCGCACTCCATTATAATGAAAATGCATATCTCATAAATTACACCCACTCAACACCCTTCTTTATTTTACAGGTCTTAAATCTAGAGCAAATGACGTACTTGAAACAAATAGTCCTTTTTGGGGGTTTCCTCTTATGTCTACCCAAGACCTCAGTCACCGAATACATATGTATGTCAACCCCCGTGCATATGACTCTGTTTTTGCCGAAAATTTTGTCAATCAGTGAGGTCTAGTATCAAATCTGGTATTAAAATTCAGAGAGAATATCTTTATGGTAAAAACATCCTCTGATTTTAAAAATGGGCAAAATAGGACAAATTCTTCTTTAGCACCCATATATGTACCCTAAATAAATATTTTCGAAACAGCTGACTTTATACCATATGTGTACATATATAGGTCAAGATACATATGTATAAGATATCTTAATAAAATTCAGAGAATATATTTTATTGATAACAGTGTATGTATAATATACATTGTACATTGTATATAAATATGTCTAAAATGGATAAACTCAGGTTATTACTTTCCATAGCCTCCTTACAGTTATTATAACAATTTTCAATCATCCGTTTGACTTTATCTCCCTGATTCCGGTTGGCTTTAAAACGTACTATACATATATATACATATATATATATATCGATCTATATATGTGACCTGGTCTACGAAAAGGGGGCTTAGGTGTCAAAAAAGGAGATCAATTAATGAGATAACGAGAAACTGACGATTATTTTTAACAGCTTTTCTCAGAAAACCAGTTTTCGCACCTAAACCTCCTTTTCGTAGACCAGGTCACATATAAGAAATCTTAGCAAAGTAAAGATTTGTATTGGATATACTAATCCCGAAAGTATGTGACGTCGGTCAATGAATTACCTCAGGTTCAATATACTATTTGTAATGATTTTCGTTAGTCTAGTAGACTTTACGCCCAACAAATCGGTTAGAGTGTGAAATATCTTCACAAAATTGCATGAAAACAGGTTCTCAAGAATACTTATGTAATGAAGGTTAACTCAATCAGTCTACATCTTCCCTAACACCAATATGGGCGATATAATGATTTTTATTCTATTTAACTGGCTATTTGACTTTAAAGTGTTTATATTGACCGAGATGTGTGATATTTAATTGAAATTAACTGGACAATTTTTCTGAAAATAATGCGGTTTATTGCTGAATATGCATAAAATTGGTCTAGATTCCACACCTTTAATGTTGAGATATGATATCTGATTTCTGATCTTCTGGTTAATGTTCTTTATATTAACTGTTGTAACCTAAGCGACATAGATATGGAATTATATATACATACATATATACAGCTGTTGACAGCTAATTAAAAACGACACCTATTTGGAAGTAAATGATGTTATTTTCAATAAATCACGTATATTTATTGTATTTTCACTTATTTTATTGAAACCTATGTTAAACCTAAACTCTAATAGTAAAAATTTTAAAATTTGTTTTTGTTTTGAAGATTTTAACGACAACTAATTAGAAACTAAAATATTTTATCAACAAAAAATAATGGTATTAGAAAACTTGCTTACTTTCAGTTAGTATTTTGTTGCTTTACTCTTTTACTTTGATATTGCATCACATCGATTCCGAATTTACGTTATAAGACTCTGACAGAGCACCAATGGTGTAGCTTGCCATGCCGTTCTAATTTCATCACAAAGAACATCCATATTTGGGATATTGGTGCATATGGCTATTTCAACATCACTCAGAGATGTTCTAGAGGGTTTAAGTCTGGGCGGGACGATTCTCACCCCAAAACATTGTTCGAATTTTCATTAAAAAACTTTTGTCAACTTAGACGTATGCTTTGAATTGTTATCTTCCTTATAATAGGCAAATTTTCCCATGGCCCATGGCAACATGAAATTTTTTGGGATGTCGACGTATTTCTTCTTGTTTAAAATTCCATCAATCTTATGGAGTGGACCACCACCATTCCAGATAAAAAATCCCAACACCATGATTGATACTCCACCATACTCAACTACGCGTGAATCACTATGATCAAATTCTTGAATTATTGGACGGAGAACATAACTTCGACAATTATGTCCTAAACGATTAATTTTTGTTACATCGTTCCCAACGACATACCTCCGTTCATTTATTGTTTTAGACCAATAAGAAATGGCAAAGTCTACGCGTTGTTTCTACGAATTTTAGTCAGAAGTGGGTTCCTGCTTGCTGCCTGCCGTGAAGTCCAAATTCGACCAAACGCTGGGAATTTTTCTGCTGGATATTTGGACATTATATTTGTCTTGAATTTCATGTAAAATGTCAGTGGAATTCTTTTTTTGGGTCTCCTCGAGAGACAGTGGTAGTTCTGCGGTATATTTCTGTTGAAGATTTTCGGTTTTTTTATGCGTGCAACATTGAAAATAGTTTTAAAATTCCGTATATGCTTAAGTACAATCAAAATTTTTCACTTTATTTTGAGCATTTGACCTTATTCGAAACTTCTTTGCACATCTTTCCAGACCGACGAAGGTCAAAAACGTAGCTGCGAAGGTGAGGCAGCTTTTTCTCCTTAAAAACTTGAATCATACATTTTAAAATTTTTTAAACTACAACTTTGAAACACACGCTTACTATAAAACAGTAATACTATTAAAAAAAATTAACACCTTGAGGAATTTTAATTATTTAAACAACTGTTTCTAATTAGCTGTCGCACTTAATTCACCTTCTATATCGTAACGGATTTACTATTTGGGAAAAAATTAAAAGAACTTTAACTTCACAACTGCAAAACAGAGTGAATTTAGTAGTAACTAGAGTAACACGAACAATGCAAGACTTTTAGGAATATAAATAACAGTATATCAAAAAATTTTTTTCATTATACTCATCAGCCACCTACAAAAAAGGGAGTAGTTTCTAATTAACTGTCAACAGCTGTATATAAATAATCAGGATGACTAGAGGCGTTGAAATTCGGGTGACTGTCTGTCTGTCGTGCAAGCTGTAACTTGGGTGAGAACCAAGATATCGTGATGAAATTTGGAAGTAGACAGAAGCACCTTTTTGTATGAACTAAGGCTTATACAAAACAAATTGGACCTTTTTAGTCAGCAGTAAGGGCGAAAATCCTTATAAAGAAAAAAGGGTTTTAAAAAAGAAGACTCGATCAAAAAATAAGTACGATATATAATTAACAAGTAAGGAAGCGCTAAGTTCGGGTGTAACCGAACATTTCATACTCTTGCAACTTGCAGGAATCAAAGCAGGGGGTTATGTCCTCTGTGAATGGTAGGCACCTTGTCGTGGTGCAGGGGCTTAGTCGCAAGGCATACTCGGCACCCCCAACCGGTGTGGGTGGTGTTGACTTGCACTGCCCAGGCAGGTTGACGGGTGCCGCATGCGTGCGGCAACCAAGAGCTACCACCTCCTAATCCAGGGTGTTATGCGACTCCCGTGCCCATTGGATGATTTGCAGCCAGGAAGTAAATTCGACTGTATTAGAACGGAGCTTTCCCAATACCGGGCCGAATTGGGGAGTTACCGCGCCAAGGGGCTCTGGCGTGACGAACCTCCTATTTCCGCAAAAGCTAAGTAGACCCGACAGCTCACCTCGTTGAGCCGAGGGTCGTAAGAACAAGATGAACGACAACAAAAAACTCAAAACTACAAATACAACAGCAACCCCCAACGATTCGACCAGTCGACAACAACGGACGACGAGTATGGATCATGAGAAGGAGAAGGTTGTCGGCGCAGCTGCAAGCGGGAGGGGTCAAGGAGCTAAGCGGAAGTTCAGCTTCCTTGATGCTCTCTCGCCAGAAGAGCGGGCGCTGTTCGAGGAGCATGACAGGGAGGATGACGACGACATGCCCTCGTGCAGCGGCGTCCAAGCGTCGAAGGCAGCGGATGGAATTCAAAGCACCACCAGGATCCCCTGTAGCAGGCTCAGCAGCTCATACTCAGGGGAGTCATGTAAAATGCAGAAGTAAAGGGAGCAGGGCTCCCACTACAAAGGAGTGTGGCAGAACCGCGTCCGTTCGTGCGCAAGGCAGCCGGGTAAGTGACCGTGTCCATGTCAGTGCAGCCACCTATGCACAGACCGCGAAGCGGAAGAGCGGGCAGATAACGCCACAAGAGCCCCCCAGCTCCAAAAGGATGAGGGGCGGCAATACAAGGATAGCCGGAAGCCAACCGGATGAAAGGATGGAGACTGCACCGGTATGTGGACGACGACTCGTACAAGTACATCCGTGCAGCGAGCTTTCGCCTGTTTTACAGGTACAGCACGGTGGTCATAAGGCCATACAACCCCGGGCACGACTGTGGCGACCTCGGAGGTGGAGAGTATGCAGATGGAGGAGGTCGCGAAACAACCCAGCGTAAGCAGGGATGAGAAAGCTACGCCTTCCGCGACCTCGGATGCCCCAGTTGTCCCGGGAGCAGAGCTCCCCTCCACCCAGGAACTCTTCGATGGATTAGGGGACCTTATGGACAGCAGCGCGAACATCGAATTGTAGTGGCCGTCGATATGGAAGTCGCCCAGGTGAACCTGGATCACGCGGCGACAGCTTCGGCTGTCATAAAGAGCAGGTTCACAGCGGAAAAACTGGGCATTCTGCTGATCCAAGACCCTGGGGTCTATAAAGGAGAGGTCAAAGGCCTCAAGACAGAATACAACAAGGTAATCTGGGATCTCTCTAGCGAGCGACCTAGAACTTATATAGTAGTCAGGAGCAATATTAAATTTTTCTGTATTTCAGAATTCCTGGCGCAGGATTTGATGGCGGTACAGGCCAGGGACTATGAAGGCAAGGACTTCGTCCTGGCATCAGCCTACTTCCCGGGGGAGGCATCCAGAGCACCCCCCGTAGTGGTGGAAAGGCTTGTGGAGTACTGCAGGAGGGGTGAGTCCTCGAGGGGTGAGTCCTTATTGAATATGTAGCAATAGAGAATGTGGGGTGCGAACCCACCTTCATAACAATAAGTAGAAGGGAAGTGCTTGACATCACCTTCAGCAACGAGCCTGCAAGCGGTTGGGTCTCACGAAGGAGGGTCTCGACGGAGCCCTCCCTGTTAAACCACAGAATCGTAAGGTTCGCGCTGAAGGTAGAGGTCAGACAACTCCCCCCTAGACGTAACCCTCGGAGGGCAAATTGGAGCGTCTTCAGGGGGAGGCTGAGTGAGGAATTGAGTAGGAAGGGGCAGATTGACAATATCGTTACGGGCCCGGGAATAGACAGTAGGTTATCTGGGCTGAACGAGTCCATCATTAATGCTTACAATGACAGTTGCCCCCTAAAAGTGCCCACAGACAGGCGCAACTGTTTCTGGTGGTCAAGAAAGCTTGCAGACCTCAGGATAAAAGTACGTAGTCTCTTTAAAAGAGCAAAGTGTACAGGGGTCTGAGAAGAGTATAGGAGCAACCTCACTCTATATAATAAGGAGATTAGGTCTGCTAAACAGGCTAGCCTTAGGAGATTCTGTGAAAATGTCACCTCCACACCTGAAGCGGCTCGACTGCACAAGGCGCTGGCTAGAGGCAAGACTGACACAGTGCTAGCAATTAAAAGAAGCGACGGGACTTTTACGACCAGCGCGGAAGACAGAGCCACAGAGATTCTGCGTGCTCACTTCCTGGAGACTATTCCGGAAGACCAGTGTTTACCCTTAATTAAATACAGGCCTCCCGCTCCGACTGGGCAATCGCGAAACAAATATTCACCTCAAACTCGATCAAGTGGACAATGGCCTCGCTCGAGAAGTTCAAGTCCCCGGGAGTGGATGGTATCTTCGTAGCGCTTTTACAACAGGGTGAGCAGATTCTGCTGCCACACCTGGTTCGGCTGCTGAGAGAGAGCCTCGCAATGATCTTCATACCCAAAGTAGGAAGGAAGGACTATTCTCTGGCCAAATCTTTCAGGCCAATTAGCCTAACTTCCTTCCTATTAAAAAATATAGAAAAGATCATAGACTATGAGATAAGATCGAAGGCGCTGAAGATTGCACGACTGCATGCTGCTCAGAATGCATACAAAGCGGGAAGATCCACCAATACGGCTCTGTACCAGTTAACTTCGGAGATAGAGAGTTCACTGGAAAGTGGGGAAGTGATGCTATGCGCCTTCCTGGACATCGAAGGTGCCTTTGACAACACATCTCACAGAAGTGTAGTCAGGGCACTGGAGAGATGGAATGTGGCAGCACCGGTGCGTAGATGGATAGAGGCCGTTCTGCGCACCAGAATTTCTGAGACTACAGTAGAAGGTACAAGGATTCGCCTTTACACAACAAAGGGCTGCCCATAGGGTGGTGTGCTATCACCACTACTATGGAGCCTAGTCGCGGACGCCCTGTTAGCACTGCTAACGGACAATGGAATCCGCTGCCAAGGGTATGCGGACGACATTGTAATTACAGCCAGAGGTAAATTTGAGGACACTCTCTGCGACCTGGTAGAACGATATCGAAACTTGGCAAAGGGGTGGTGTAGAGGAGTTGAATTGAGTATCAACCCCTCAAAGACGACCGTAGTTCCGTTTGCGAGACGCAGGTTCCTACCCGGTCTCAGAAATCTCACACTTGGTGGTAGAGAGGTCGAGATGACTAGCAGGGTCAAATATCTTGGTCTTACGCTGGATTCAACTTTGCGGTGGAAGCAGCATGTGAACCAGACCCTGGTAAAAGCAACAATAGCATTAACGGTGTGCAATCGGCTGGCGGGAAAATCCTGGGGCTGTAAGCCAAGGATCGTAAGATGGTTGAACACCATGATTGTGCGACCGATAATCACGTATGTGGCGGTGTCCTGGGACTCGGTAGGAATCCAACTATCGAAGCTGCAGCAGCTAGCTTGTGTCTGCATGACGGGCGCAATGCGTACTTGCCCAACGGCAGCTCTGGAGGTCCTGATGGATCTCAAACCGCTTCATTTAGTGATCGGTCAAGTAGCCAAGCATTCACTTCTGCAAATGACAGCAGAGGAGTGTGGCAAAGGTAAGGTAATCTAGTCCCAGAGGATGGAGACTAGTGCAGGAGTGTAGAGAACGGCCTAGCTGAACGAAACCAGGTGCACCTAATTTGGGTGCCTGGTCATAGAGGTATAGCCGGCAACGAACTGGTTGGTGAGCTTGCCCGCTCTGCAGCCTCGACCAATATGGTAGGGCCCGAACCATTCACCGAGGTGGGCCCCCATACCGTAAAGGAGCTGCTCCGTGAGGAAGAAAGATCATATCATATCATCTCGCGCCAACTGCCGGTTTTGCGACAGGGAGCCTGAAACCCCAGAACACCTGCTAACCGACTGCACAGCAGTCTGTAGACGCAGGTTAAAGGCCCTTGGATCCATGTTTCCGAATAGGGATCACATCGCCTCACTAGCACCCAGTAGGATATTGGAATTTATCAATATACATACTGGGGCTTAGTGAGTCCCTGTGAGTTAGGAGAGGGCACAATAGACCTAAGGTTGCGGTGCATTTTTCAATTATTTATCTATCTATCTATCTATCTATAATTAACAAGAAAGGAAGGGCTAAGTTCGGGTGTAACCGATCGTTTTATACTCTTGCAACTACACGTCAACCTGAGTATCGAGATCTAAGTAATTTTATGTATGTATGTACATATACATACATACTATATAAGTATAACTCATATGCTGACATAGACATAAGGTTTGTTAGAAAAACGAAAACCATTATATGTAGTATAAGGGAAATGGGGTAGTACCGATCAAATTTATATTATCCCTGAATTTCAATTATATATCTCATAAATTGACCGATATTTTCTAAAAAAAAGTCAACTATAGGTACCGGGTCTATATATTCGGTAGCTAGGGGCGTGAACACTTTTTGTTGGATTTAAACAATTTTTGGTCATGTAGTGGCATACACTAAGGGCATTATTCGTGCAAAGTTTAATCCCGATACTTCTTCTTGATTTGCATACTGGAAACTGAACGCCTGGTGGCGCCATCTATATGTCGACTGGTGCGTTAGAATCTGCTATCTTTATCGATTGTCCAGTAGTTCATGACATTTCATTGATTGGAAGTGAAGTTATTGCGTTTTAAGTGTCAGTATGTTTGTGTTATCGGTGCGAAAATGAGCTTCTAACAAAGAGCCAACATTAAATTTTGTTTCAGAATTGGTTATACTTTTACCGGAACGTTTCAGTTGATGAAACAAGTTTATTGCCTATCCCGTAGCAGAGTGCACGAGTGGTTTCAACGTTTTCAAAGTGGTCGTGAGGACATAAATGACGATACATGTGGGCCTGTCAAAATCATCATTGAAATTCATGGAAATGGAATTGAATATCTCCAAAACATCGAATTGTCGCATTTTGACCGAACATTTGGGCTTAAGAAAAGTGTGTGCATGGTTTGTTCCGCACAAATTGACTGACGACAAAAAATTGCTCAGAATCCAACATTCGAAGGACCGATTATTTGACCAAAAATCACATTTTAACCATTCACCACTCCCTGTATTCACATGATATGGCACCGTGCGACTTCTTCCTTTTCGGAAAAATGCATTTGCCCATAAACGGAAAGCGTTATGGAGACGTAGGGGCTATTCAAAAGGCTTGCACCGGCATATTGGCGGTCATACCGGCCAACGAGCTAAAACACTGGTTCGACATGCTTCAGAACCGTTCAAAAAGCTGTATTGAAGCAGAAGGAGACTATTTTGAATAAAATAAATTGATGCTGCCAAAAAAACCATTTGTTCTGTTTTTTTTTAAGTCCTGTTTACTTTGGAACACAACACGTGTGTTATAAACTCAAATAAGTATCTTTAACTTCTTACCGCTGGTGGGGGAAAAATAAAGACTTTTCTTGAGTGACAATTTTTTCATTCTAATTCTGATTTGGCATTTTCATTACTTATATACTATTTTAGAAAACTATCTTAAATAACTAAATATATGTGTATGTGTGTATGTTTGTATGTATTGCAACATATTGTTTATGCTGCTTGATATGGCCCTGCAAAAAATGCGACTAGTCCGGGATGTGTCCGGGATTAGTCGCAAAGGAACATGCCACTAATCCCACTTTACATCTCTTTGTATGGACTGAACTGTTCCCTTTTGTTCGAGCATGTCCTATGAAGAGACTAATTGTACCCATTTATACCCAAATGGGTATAAAAAGGGACTAGTCGCTTTGTAGGTCGCAATGGTAGCAGAATGAGACCAGTCGTTATAAAACCTCTAAAATCCCTTTAACAATCAAGATAAATTTTATCCGAAGCCTTCGTTTTAAAATATGTATTTTTATTTAATTGACTTTAAACATCTTAAATACAGCTTCTCTAACATAAATCTGACAAATCAAAATTTTTGCAAAACTCATGAAAGAAATTATCATCAAAATTTAAAAAAATGTGTCTTAAAAAAATCGTTTACGCAGTTTTGTACTCCACTCAAAAAGTTCGCGTTGATTTCTTGCTTTCATATAACGCGTGAACAAAATTTATTCTTTAAGAAAAAAACGAAATAAAATGGGCTACAAACTTTTAGGAGAATATTTCTTGTGAGTTTTTAGCTGCGAAAATTTTAAAATAAATATTCGTTCTGGTTTCTTTACGAGTTTTATAAATCACATTTTTTAAATAATTTTATAATAAAAATTAAAAAAGAAAAATTCAGTCCAGAAATAAGAAGTCAGAATTTAAAGTCTGAAATATTACAACTTTGTACTATTGCAGTTTATATTAAAACAAAAAAAAAAACAATTGGAGGGGTAGTAGTTTAAGATGCAGAATTCTTCTTTTTTGTCGATAAGCTTTCTTAAAGCATTTAGCTTTTTCGAAAGCAATGGCTTTGCGCAGCGCGTCCTCCGGCGACAATCCCTTAAATGGTAATTTGGCAATGGCTCCTAAATGAAAAGAAGATTTAATTTAACTTGAAATAAAAACATACATATGTGTAAAACAATGGTATGGAATATTTATCTTACCAGTCAATGAAGCATAAAAATTTGGGAAAGATTTTAAGCTTATCTTTCCATAATGAACCATCCACGTTTATTGACGCTATGACGTCCTTATTTAACAGCAGCCTTATATTTCTGAGATTGTTGCATAAAATAGCAGACATCGCAGATTCCTATAAAATATGTTTAAATAATATTTGTAAACTGAGCTATAATATTTTAATATATTATATATAATATTTTCTGCTGCAAGAAGTGCAAGCAGTTCAGAAAGGCTTTTGTGGCTTATTTTATTACGAATTGACCACATTTTCAATTTCTGCTGAAATGGGACTTCCACTGAGCGACTTGGCACATATGGTAGAACCTCCTCTACATTTCCAGCAATCCTAGCAGTGGACACGGTCGACACAGCGTAATTTCTACCTAGTCTTAACTTTTCACGATTCTTTTTTCTTTCCCTACTTATTATTCTCCTTAGGTGACGCTTGCTTACCTTACTCATCTTGTACAAAAACTCCTTTTCTCACTTTGCTGCTATTCCTTTTTTCTTTTATTTGTTTTAATAATGTTGATTTAGCCAAACAGATTTTCAATTTTCACTTTTCGCACTTCTTACTTTTTAAAAATCATCTGTTGCAAAACTAGTGGCCGCACATTACCGATTATACGGGAAATATTATCGATAGTACTGCCTTGGAACTATCTCGATACATACATTTACCCTCATTTAAACTTTTGCGTAATTCGAGTCAAATTGCGCTAAAAAAATTAAATAAATTAGTAAGTGTGTTTCGATAAAAAATGTGCATATATTTACTCACTGGGTCATTATTTTTCGTTAACTCTTTTTCTCCTTAATACATTTATTACCTTCTGCAGATATTTTGTTCTTCCCATTATTAACAAATTACCACTGGCAATAGTAATATGCACGCAAATCACAGTTCTAACTTATTTCTTTTTATATTTTATTTTATTGTAGTTATAGGTGTTTTATGTTATTACGCGTAAAAATGTTGTCAAGCACTTTTTTAGTTTACTTTCGCAAAAATAGTCAATGTAATATAAATACAATGCTGGAAAACATGTACACCACAATGAAAAAATAGATATAAACAGTGCTTATCAATTTGTTTAGATAAATAATCTCTTGATGTCGATTCCTTTTGTCTGCTCGCAATACCTTTCGATATAATAATGGTATAATATCAGTAGATAATTATCGATATAGAGACGTCGATAGGTTTCGACTTCTAGTTCTGCAACTGTGAAAAGAGTGTTGTTAACTACGTAAGACATTTTCGAGCTTAGGTTGAAAAGGCTCACAATTTTCAAAATGAATTGGCTTGAGTGGTTTTAAATCCAAATCAATAATTGTTAAAAATGATAATATGCTTATAAAATACAAGCTTTGCTCAGATCTACAGCTTACTAAATATTTGCAGAAACAAAGGTCTATGCTTAGAGAATAATTGACAGCATGCCTAATATCCAGGCTTTTACTTAAAGCAGTATTGTATCTTCTTATTGAAGAAAAAGCTATTATAAATAATCATTTCTTTGAACCATAAGTGATACAAAAAGTACAAAAATTGAGATTTCGTGTATAGCAAAAATATTCTCTTGCATATTAATTGTTTCTAACATCAGGTTATTAATCATTATAACCTAAATTTCACTTCGAATCGAAATGTAGGTATTAAAATCAAATCTCCAAACGTCTTAAATATTTATCTTTTAGGTTATATCATTTAGCTCGACGATATTTAAGAAAAAGTACATCGATGAAATTTCCCCTTTGTTTGTAAGTAGCACAAAAAAAGGGAAATTTCCCTAACTTAACAACACTGTATTTAAATGTAAGCAAAGTCGCAGAAGTGCAGATAAACAACCAAATGAAGCAATTGGTAAGTTTTTATTGAAATATAGTTGTGTAAATCTCACAATAAATTAATTATATTGTGAATTATTGCAGCATGCAACTGTTTTGTTCTACGGCTAATCACATAAGCAACCAACAGATGTGATAGCCGGCGCAACAGTTGGTTATTTCATCAGAGTCTGGAACGTTCTGCAGGGGATTTGATAATAAGGTATGTTGGTTTTTTTAAGTAAGCATTTATTGGTGGATTATATTGTTGCTCTTGAATCTATTATCAATGCTTTTACAGATCCAGATTTTATTAAAAACCAAGTATCATCATGGAAGCCTCCATTTGAATGCCGCTCTTAAGTCAAATACGTACATGATTGAAATATAAAATTCTGTTAGAAAAAGCTATTTTTCATAAAAATGTTTGGAAATTGTTAATGTTAATGTATACTAAAAGAAAGATAGTTTAATTATCTTTTAATCCATAATGAATTAAAAAAAATTCATTTATTTTGTAAATGCTTCAAGGCTATATTTATTGGTTTATGCAAGTCAAAAGTACATGTCGAAATACAAAATGTTGTTAGCATGGGCTTTGTTTTATAAGCATGTTTAAAAATATACAATGTTAACGCATATGAAAATGGAGATAGTTCAATTATCTTTCGTTCTGATTACAATTTCTTATAAAAATTTTTCAGTTTGTAAAAAGTTTCAATGTTTTTGTACACCGCCTCTTGCTAGTGCAAAGACATGTACGAAATTCATTACTTATGGTTTTTAAATGTAATAGGTTATGATAATTGAATGGAAGGAAATTCAGTAACTTTGCTTTGAAATTTATGAATGTATTTTTGCCAAAATTCTAACTTTTTTCCCAATAGTACCCGATAGGGATTAATTGAGACTAATTGATCTCCAATTATACCCGTTTGAGACTAGTTGCGACTAATTAATACTCAATTGTTCCACATCGAGACTAGTCCCGGAATACTCTCTTTAGAGATTAGTCGCACAATTTTTTGCAGGGGGGGTTGTTTTCAGGTGTACAATTCAATACATGTGTGGGTGTTTAATGTGATCTGATCTGGGTTTCAAAACTGGAAATTTATAATTTGTGTTTACCCATTCAGTTTACAATTCATATATGCAATTTTATTATTATTGTATGCACATTGCATATAAATCCATATGTCTGCTTATGTATACATGTATGTACATGTGTATGTATGTATGTATATTAATATATAAATAGATATTTATATTTAATAGAATTTCGGCTTTGCTGATGAGTAAACATGTTCAATAATATTTGAACAACGTTTTTATAGGTTTACAAAGTTTTTTCGGTGCTACTAAATCAAAACAAAACCATATGTGACAGTTTACCGAAGTTCACAATAACATAACACAACCCGACAAAATTAAAAAAAATGTTTGCTTCTTTGAATTTATTAACTGATTCTAGTTAATTTGGGCGTGCTGAATTCAAATCTGTAATCAGTTTGTCTCTATCAGCTCTAGTTTTCATGATATACTTATCTTTTTTATTTTTTTTTTCAGGTCATAAGTTAAGTGGAGGGTATAAAAAGCTATATCATGAAATGAGACAAACAGATTACAGATTTGAATTCAGCGCACCCAAGTTAACTAGAATCAGTTGATAAATTCAAAGAAGCAATTTGAGTGTTGGCCTGTGTAATCGAAATTCGAACATTTCACATGACATTCGATTGAATTTTTCGTTCGCGTGAAAATAAAAATACATGGGAATGGTTTATTCACACGAAGTTTGCGATAAAGCTTAGGATCCAGCTCTCAAGAAATGTAATAGCTTAATATAAAAAAACGCTTAAGAAATGGTCAAGAAAATTTCCTGCGGTAAATAAGAGGACATTAAATTTTACGCCGAAGGCTTTATATGAGCCAGTATAAAAATTCAACGACGGGCGTGGCGCCGCCCACTATTAGCTAAAATCACATATCTCAGGACCTGCTCGACAGATTTCAACCAAATTCGGTACGTAACATTCTTCAAACCTTTTTATATCACAGTGCTAAAAAGTTCCATCCCACTCTTTCCTTTCCAGTGTACAAATCAAGAAGCAATTAATATAACGGGACACAACGTTGCAGGAATAATGCCTTTAGCGTATGCCATCTTTTGACCATAAATTGTCGAAATCCAAAAAAAACTGTTCATCCCCAAAGTACCGAACATTTGGACCTTAGTACCTGTAGTTGCCTTCTTAGAAGAAATATCGTTCAATGTGTGATATACTATATACATATTTGAATTTCAGAGTTAATATTTTACTTGTCTGTATGTCGATAAATGGTTGAATAGTGTCAATACTTCCTTTCGCTTGCATATAAGTACCTAACACAACTATATTGGTGATTCCCACGACAGCCGGTTCTACGTACCGGAATTGACTCGGGTTTCATCCGACGAAGGGCTGTTTTTTCGGTGAGCTAACCCCATTTGGATCGGTAAGTGTTAATATGTGTTTGTCGTCATTGGAGCAATGCCTTGCAGCAGGGTTGCTCCGTATCCTCTTGGCTCGTGCTGGCATTGACTCCGGGCCCGGAGGAATTTGAGATTCACAGGGAGTGGACCACGAGTTATGTGGCCCCATATTGTCTACGCAATACTGCGATACAAGCCTCTACGGCTGTGCAATCTGCACAGGTAACATAGCTCTCACTCTGACTTGTCCTCCCCCAACCTTCATCCCGCTCCAATCCTCGTGCGAGAACCAATCAGCAACTCTTGTTCCTGTTCCGTGTGTCAGACCGTCATACGTCGGAACGTCACGTCAGTCAAGTGCAAATCCTGCACTCTCTGGTGTCATTTCCCGGCGTGTTCCGGCGTGCGCACCACGCGTGAGTGGAGTAAGTTGCCTCTGCGAATGGTAGGCACCTTGCCGCGGTGCAGGGGCTTAGGCGCAAGGCATATTCGGCATCCCCCAACCGGTGTGGGTGGTGCCCGCAGGCACTGCCCAGGCAGCATGTCGGGTGCCGCATGAGTGCGCCAACCAAGAGCTACCACCTCCTAATCCAGGGTGTTATGCGACTCCGTGCCCATTGGAATATTTGCAGCCAGGAGGTGAATTCGGCTGTATTATAACGGAGCCTCCCCAACACCGGGCCAAATTGGGGAGTAACTGTGACCTTACCGCGTCAAGGGGCTCTGGCGTAGAGGACCCTCTAGTTCCCCATTAAAATAATAAACCCGACAGCTCACATTGTTGAGCCAAGGGTCGTAAGGAAATGATGAGCACACAAAATCCAAAACAAAACAACCCAGAAACAAGGCAATAACTACGGAAAACGGACTCGGACAACGGAAAGGAAATCGGTGCAGCAGCGAGCAAGGGAGGTCAAGGAGCTGTTTGAGGAGTATGCCAGTAACCGTGGCCCGGTCAGTGCTACATTGTCCGCAAGGCATGGCGATGGAAGGGCAGCGCCCTCGGACACGTATACTCAAGCAGCGAAGCGGAAGAGCGGCCAAATCACGCCGCAGGAGTCCCCCAACTCCAAAAGGTTGAGCGGCAGCAACACAAGAGCAGCCGGAGGCCAACCATCCGAACCGACACCCCAGCGGGTGGAGGAGGGGCGGCGCAAATATGCGGAAGCTTTCAAAGGCCTCAAAACTACCCGGCGGAGTTGCTAACATCGGATGAACTTACGGTGCTCCAGGACCTCCTTATTGAAGATGTGTTCAGAGGAACTGAATACACGGCATCCTTCCTGGGAGTGGACTTTCAAGGAGGTATGATACAAGTGAAGTGCAAGGACGAGAGGTCCGCCAACTGGCTGCGGGAGTTCGCCCCAAAGCTGGGGGACTGGAAGGGTCCTGTCCTCTGCGTGAGGAGAGCGGAAGCTTTGCCAATCATGCATGGCATGACAATGTTCCTCCCTCAATGCGGGGACAAACCCTACGAGTTTGCCTTAGGTCTGGTGAAAAATCAGAACCTGGGCCTCAGCATCTCGTCCTGGCCCATCGTCAGCAGCAAGGCGGAGAAAATAGGCGACATGATAGGTTGGAGATTGTACTTGTACATTGACGACGAATCGTACAAGTACGTCCGGGCAGCGAGCTTCCGACTGTTCTACAGGTTCAGCTCGGTGGTCATGCGGCCCTACAAGCCTGCAGCCACTGGAAGCAAAGGAGCAGGGAAGGCTGCGACTGAATAAAGCGGGGATGTCGAAAAACAGGCAGAGACTGTGGCAGCCCCGGAGGCAGTAGCAATGCAGGTGGACGAGGTGGCGAATAAGCCCAGCGAAAGCAGGACTGGACAGGCAATGCCAGCGGCGACCATCGACGTCCCTGATGTTAGTTCCTGCGGTCAGGGAGCAGAGCTACCCTCCACGCAGGGACTAAGAGGATCTATCCTTCCTCGAACCATTATTATAATGGCCGTCAATACGGAAATTGCCCAGGTGAACCAGCATCACGCGGCAGCAGCTTCGGCTGTCATAGCGAACAGGTTCACAGCGGAGAAACTGGGCATACTGCTGATCCAAGAGCCTTGGGAGGAGAGGTTTATGGCCTCAAAACGGAGTCAAATAAGGTAATCTGGGATCTCTCTAGCGAGAGACCTAGAACTTGCATAGTTGTCAGGTATAACATTGAATTCTTCTGCATTTCAGAGTTCCTGCCGCAGGATCTGGTGGCGGTGCAAGCCAGGGACTTCGAAGGCAAGGACTTCGTCCTGGCTTCAGCCTACTTCCCAGGGGAGGTATCCACGGCACCCCCAAGGTGGTGGAAAGGCTGGTGGAGCATTGCAGAAGGCATAGGCTTCGCCCACCATTTGGAATAGGGCAGTACCAACTGCAACTTAAGAGGTGAGTCTCTTTTAGAGAGAGAATAGAAGTAACTTAGTGATAGAGAATGTAGGGTGTGAACCCACATTCATAACCATAAACAGAAGGGAGGTGCTGGATATCACTTTCAGCAATGAGCCTGCAAACGGATTGGTCTCGCAATGGAGAGTCTCGACGGAGTCTGACAAGGAGAGACCAACAGATTTTAAGGTTCACGCTTAAGGTAGAGGTCAGGAAACTCCAACCCCCCCCCCCCGACGCAACCCTCGGAAGGCGAACTGAGATGCCTTCAGGGGTATACTAAGTGAGGAATTGAGCTGAGGGTGGCAGACTGATAAAAGCGTTTCAGGCCCAGGTTTGGAGATTAGGCTATCTGAGCTGAACGAGTCTGTTATTAACGCTTATCATGGCAGTTACCCCCTACAAGGAACCACAGACAGACGAAACTGTCCATGGTGGTTAAGGAATGTCACCTCAACACCAGAGCCGGTCCGGCTGCACAAAGCTCTGGCCAGAGACACAAATGACGCAGTAGTAGCAATCAAAAGAGGAAATGGGACATTTGCGACCAGCGCAGAAGACAGAGCGACGGAGCTTCTGCGGGCGCACTTCCCGGAGACGGTTCGGGAAGACCAATGTCTACCCGTGAGGATTGGAGCATCGCCACACAGCTATTTACGGCGGACGCGATCCGGTGGGCAATGACCTCGTTTGAGAGACTAAAGTCTCCAGGAGCGGATGGCATCTTTCCAGCGCTGTTACAACAGGGGAAGCACTATTTACTGCCTCACCTGGTTCGGCTGCTGAGGGAAAGTTTCGCAATGGCATACATCCCCGAAGTTTGGAGGACATCGAAGGTGATCTTCATACCCAAGGTAGGTAGGAAAGACTACTCATTGGCGAAATCCTTCAGGCCAATCAGTCTAACGTCTTTCCTACTAAAAATCATGAAGAAGATCGTGGACCATGAAATAAAGACGATAGCGCTAAAGAGAGCACCCTGCATGCGGCTCAGGATGCCTACAGAGCGGGCTCTGTACCAGCTAACCTCTGAGATAGAGAGTTCACTGGAGCATGGAAAGGTGATACTTTGCGCTTTCTTGGACATCGAAGGTGCCTTTGATAACACGTCTCATAAGAGAGTAGCCAAGGCACTGGAGAAAAGGAATGTGGCAGCACCGGTGCGTAGGTGGGTTGAATCCGTACTGTGCACCAGAGTTGCTGAGACCACAGTAGGTGATAAGAGGATTCGTCTTGGCACAACAAGAGGCTGCCCACAGGGAGGTGTGTTATCACCCCTGCTATGGAGTCTGGTCGTAGACGACCTGTTAGTACCGCTAACGAACAATGGGATCCGCTGCCAAGGGTATGCGGACGACATTGTAATTATAGCAAAAGGTAGATACGAAGACACTCTCTGTGACCTAATACAAAGAGGTCTAAACCTGCCGAAGAGGTGGTGTAGGGAGGTTGAATTGAATATCAATCCCTCCAAGACGACCGTAGTCCCGTTTACGAGACGGAGGTCCCTACCGGGTCTCAGGAATCTCACACTTGGAAGCAGAGAGATAGGGATGACCAGCAGTGTCAAATACCTCGGTTTGATGCTAGATTCTACTCTGCGGTGGAAGCACCATGTAAACCTGACCTTGGTCAAAGCAACAAAAGCTTTAATGGTGTGCAATCGGCTGCCGGGAAAGTCCTGGGGCTGTGAGCCAAGGATCGTTAGGTGTGTGTACACCATGATAGTGCGACCAATAATCACATACGGGGCAGTGGCCTGGGCCTCAATAGCGTCGCAGACTTCGGTAAAGACCAAACTATCGAAGCTGCAGCGGCAGCCTGTGTCTGCATGACATGCGCAATGCGCACTTGTCCAACGGCAGCACTGGAGGTTCTGCTGGAAATTACTCCGCTTTATCTGGTTATTGGTCAGGTAGCCAAGCACACAATTCTGCAAATAACGGCAGAGGGGTGGGGCAAAGGCAGGGTAATCTCGTCCCAGAGGATGGAAAAGATAAGTGGCGATATAAAATCAGCCCTCCTCCCGAGGGACAGCACTACTAAGACAGTTAGCTTCAAGAAAATGGCTAAATCGACTCAGCTTGTTAAGCTGATCATATACATGTGCATATATATGCAACATGGAGGATGGAGTCATGTGTAGAAGTTCTCGCAAGTGAGGAAAGTTCTCTGATCGCCATTCACTTGGGAGTGGCCAGAAATGATTCTTTTACACATGGCTCAAGCAGCTCACTACTTCCGGTCTTTGACCAAGTATCGTCTGGGTAGCCTTAGAGCATCCGTTCGAAGGCGAGCTAATGTGAGAAGGCGAAACATCCCCTACACAGGGTTGTGCGCTGGGTTTGGGACCCGCCACGCAAAAAACAATACTAACGAAAACTAAACAACAGCCTCGGATGATAGACCCCCCTTTTGATGACTCCGAGAGACTCCGTCGCCGAGTATCATTCACTCCGGTGAATGAACAATCCGCATCAAAGCGAGGTTCTTCAACATATCGCTGATTTGAGCCCACGCCCCGACGGAAGAGAAGGACGAGGTGACCAAAGATGCCTTCTATGAGCGCGATGTCAAAATCGTGCTTGGCGACTTTAACGCCAGGGTGGGCAATGAAGGTATCCATGGCACTACGGTCGGTAAATTCAACCTCCACGACGAAACTTCCCCAAATGGGTTGAGGCTGATTGACTACGCCGGGTCCCGAAATATGGTTATCTGTTGTACTAGATTCCAGCATAAAAAGATTCATCAAGCTACCTGGCTGTCTCCGGATCGAAAAACTACCAACCAGATCGATTATGTTGTGGTAGACGGAAGACACGTCTCCAGTGTCTCTCACAACAGAGAGCAGAACGATTTTCTACTCAGCTTGCACTCCTGCTCTCTGAGAGCACTCGTACAGCTATAACCGAAAGCATTGGTTTTCGGAAAGTGCAAAAGAACAGCTGGTACGACGAGGAGTGCCGTGTTGCAGCGGAGAGAAACAGACTGCCTACCTCGCAACATTACGATCAACCACAACACGTGCGGGATGGGATAGATACCGAGAGTTGAAAAGGGAAGCGAGACGTATTTGCAGACAGAAACAGAAAGAGGCTGAAATGCGTGAGTAACAAAAACCTTGATAGGCTGGCCGACAGGGGTAATGCTCGAAAATTCAAGACCGGAGCATACTTCTGTAGAACACCCCAAGGTGACCAAGTCACCGATGCCCAGAGCATTCTTAAATTATGGAGGGAACACTTCTCCAGCCTGCTGAATGGCAGTGAACGCACAAGGCCAGGAGAAGCCGAACCCGATTCCCCAATCGATGACGATGGAGCAGACGTTCCATTGCCCGACCATGAAGAAGTTCGAATAGCAATTGCCCGCCTGAAGAGCAACAAAGCGGCAGGGGCCGACGGATTGCCGGCCGAGCTATTCAAACACGGCGGCGAAGAACTGATAAGGAGCATGCATCAGCTTCTTTGTAAAATATGGTCGGACGGATCGGGAACGGGAACGGATCCATAAAAAAGGAGACCCCATAATCTGCGCCAACTACCGTGGGATTAGCCTCCTCAACATCGCGTATAAGGTTCTATCGAGCTTATTGTGTGCAAGATTAAAGCCCACCGTCAACAAACTGATCGAACCTTGTCAGTGTGGCTTTAGACCTGGCAAATCAATAACCGACCAGATATTCACCATGCGTCAAATTTTGGAAAAGACCCGGAAAAGGGGGAATCGACACACACCACCTCTTCGTCCATTTCAAAGCTGCTTTCGACAGCACGAAAAGGAGCTTATGCCGCGATGTCTGAATTTGGTATCCCCGCAAAACTAATACGGCTGTGTAAACTGACGTTGAGTAAAAAGTCCTCTCTCGACGAACAAAAGCTAAACTCTATAAGTCGCTCATAATTCCCGTCCTGCTATATGGTGCAGAGGCTTGGGCGATGACAACAACCGATGAGTCGACGTTACGAATTTTCGAGAGAAAAATTCTGCGAAAGATTTATGGTCCTTTGCGCATTGGCCACGGCGAATATCGCATTCGATGGAACGATGAGCTGTATGAGACATACGACGACATTGACATAGTTCAGCGAATTAAAAGACAGCGGCTACGCTGGCTAGTTCATGTTGTCCGGATGGATGAAAACACTCCAGCTCTGAAAGTATTCGACGCAGTACCCGCTGGGGAAGCAGAGGAAGAGGAAGACCCCCACTCCGTTGGAAGGACCAAGTGGAGAAGGACATAGGCGCCACGTAGCGAAAAGAAGAAACGACTGGCGCGCTGTTGTTAACTTGGCTATAATCGCGTAAGCGGTGTCTACACCAATTAAGAAGAAAGAAGAAGATATATACAATATATATATAGTCTCTAGAGTACTTGACGCTTCCTTCTGGATGTGTGGCAAACTTAATATACACTGGTTAGGGTATAATTAAAACTTACAAGCAATATGTAATTGTATCCTATTGATATTTTCTCTTTCGAACATTGTACTTACCATTATAACACAACACTCTGGCCATAAATAAAACATTTACCTTTGTCAAAAATGTGACAAAAACATGATCGAGCTGGTTGGCGATTTGTTTTTTCTGCATTTTGTAGCTGTTCAGATAAATAGCACATTTGGCTTATATTGATATTTTAAGGTATTGATTTCAGTATGGAATTTCAATTTGCATACTATAAATAATGAAAAAATGGGTAGAGATATACAATATTCTCCAGACGCAATGGTCAATTTTGATCCAGAGATAAAAATGTAATGCGCATGGCTCCTCCGCGTAAAACCACTTGCAAAATTGATCGAACATTTGTGAGCAAGTACAAGGTTGATAAATCTTTGCCATACAACTACATATTATCATGGTAATGAGTAATAATGTACATTTTTGCATTATTTCATAAAAAAGTTTGGTTTTTGCAGAATTCCGGAAGTGTGCTATGTCTGTGTGCAGCCGAAATCGGTGAACGTTCAACAAAAAAAAATTCGAACGAAAAAAGATGATTCAATTTAGTATTTCTTCCTTCTCATCCAGTATTACATATAAAACAAGTTTAAAAAAATAAATGTATAACATTTTGACATAAAAATGGTCAAAATATATGGTTTTGGAAAAAATTTTGTAAGTGTACTATTTCTCTACATATAGCTATTAACTCTAATAACTCTTCTATCATAAAATTAGTAAATACTTTTAGAAGGTCGAATCAACTGGAATTATAAATTTTAATATATATGAAGTAGGCGTGGTTGTAGTCTGATATCACCATATTTCGCCGCGTAATATAGGAATATCAGATTAATGTCTTGAAGTAAATTTTGTTCACAACGACCAAATAGTTCCTCAGAAATGGGATTTTAGCTAAAGGTGGAAGGTACCACGGCTCCTATGAGCCCCTCTCTACCATCTTGATTGTAAAATTTGTTGCTTTTGATGTATTTATTTAATTAGTTATAGGTCATTTAGCATGAAGTTTTCAACCTAGCCGTTATAAGGGGTACCGAAAGAGTTCGTCCTCAGCAAGTTTGGAGAATACAGCTTTAGAGGTTTGAATATGTACTTTAACCTATTACAGGGAATCACGATCATTTTTATACTTTTCTCACTACTGAAATCCCTTGTATCAAGTCATAGTTTTGTATTTCAATTTCGAGTTTAGCGAGATGGAGCTCTTTCAAAGTATTAAGATTACGCCCATCTTCAATACCAACCCGTCCATTTTGACAAGAAATACGTGTACAAACGAATCGCAATTGAAAAGCAATTTCTATATATTCATTCATAAATTTTTACGCGTTCGTGTGTTTTCCTACTACCTTTCGAGATTCGCCATCAAATTAATTAATTTTTTGTTTAACCCTAATTTTAGTTCGCAGTAAACATTACTACAGCATCATTAAGATCGAGTCTCTTTTGATTGTTTAACTACAGTTATTTTAGTGTGAGGTCCGAAAATAGTGTCTGATGTGGCAAAGAAAGAAAACCGAAAGATGCAATCGTCAACCAACATCCGCTTGCGATGAAATATAACTCGAAATGCACGTTTCACCAGCGCTATGCCGAACTTACCGTTACGCACCTGCCTATGTGAATGCTATATATCCGAGGGCGGTACTAAATATTCGAATGTATGTGTATTTCAGCCGCTGTTTTACGGTTGCCCTCATTAGGCATGCGCACCGGTTTCGATTTCAACTTTGAAAGTGAATCTGTTGTAGCGCTTCGAAGTGCCTCCAGCAGATGCTCAACGGCTACACATACAAAAATACATGTATATACTTATGTATGGAATTGTCTGCGTCGCTTTTGCTGCCTATATTGTGGCGTGGCTTGTTATTCCACCACCCGGCGAGATTACTGCTGCCGCTTGATTTTAAAAGTGAAGTGAAAACTCTCACTTTTTCACTTTCTGCGTCGAAATTTCCGATTTCATTAAGTACATAATTTTTTCTGCGTTTGTATACTGCCAGTCGATGGTTAAATTATCGATTCTCTCATCACATGGCTTTATGTCTTTTTTACAATTTTTTGCCAAATTTGGCTTGTTGGCGGTACAATCATCAGGTCTTTAAATCGTTTTGGAAAGAATAATGCCTGTATTTAATTATAATTGATTCTTTTCAGACCACATATGCATCAACTTGTTCAATATAAAAGGACTACAAAGGAGGTGTGTCACCACAAATCAAAGGCATTTAATTCCAAAATAATTAAATTTCTTACTCTAAATATGTGTAAAATACACTTCCGTTCCAATAAAATTTTGTGTTTGGGGTGTGAAGCCCAATCAAACACTCAAATTTGGCGCTAGAGTTCAGTTATATCCAAAAGCTGTGCTTATGGCCACATTTTATTTCTGAGAATAATATTTACCTTATATTGACTTTTTTAGTTTTTCATATGTTTATCCATGCACACATATTCTATCTAAGATCTAGCCGAATTTAGAAATATTATTGCATAAGAGCTGCCATGTTTTATAAATATCTGCCAGAATATAGGTAGGAATATAGCAGATTGGCTGAAAAGTTCATATCGTTTTAAACGAAAATTAAATTTCAAAATTTTGGGTATTATTTTTCAACATTGGTGGCAATGCACCCTAACCTTTTGGCACCAAAATTTTCTTCCACCTATCATGTGATGAGTTGAGTGAACTAACGTTTATATACTCTTACAACCTGTTGCTACGGAGTATTCCAGTTCTCTTCGCCTAACGGTTGTACGTATCACCTAAAACCAATCGAGACAGATATAGGGTTATATATATATAAATATATATACAAATGGAGGGTGGAGTAATTTGTAGAACTCCACGCAAGCGAGGAAAGTTCTCTGATCGCCATTCACTTGGGAGTGGCCAGAAACGATTCGTTTACATATGACTCAAGCAGCTCACAACTTCCGGTCTTTGACTAAGTATCCTCTGGATAGCCTAAGAACATCCGTTCGAAGGCGAGCTAAAGTGAGAAGGCGAAACATCGCCTACATAGGGTTGTGCGCTGGGTTTGGGACCAGCCACGTAAAAAACTATACCAATGAAAAACTACCAACAGCCTCGGATGAGAAACCCCCCTTTTGATGACGACCATGGCAAACGAAATAAGGACTACGATATTGGGGCATGCACCTGGAATGTCCGGTCCCTTAATTAGAAAGGCGCCGCTGCCCAGCTGGTTGAAGTCCTCGTGAAAATAAAGGCTGACATCACCGCTGTCCAAAAATTGCGACGGAAGGGACAAAGACAGAGACGAGTGGATCCTTGTGGCATTTACTACAGTGGCCATATAAAGGAGCGCAAGTTTGGTGTGGGATTCGTGGTGGGAGAGAGACTCAGTCGCCGAGTACTATCATTCACTCCGGTGAAAGAACGTCTAGCCACAATCTGCATCAAAGCGAGGTTCTTCAACATATCGCTGATTTGCGCCCACGCCCCGACGGAAGAGAAGGACGATGTGACCAAAGATGCTTTTTATGAGTGCTTGGAGCGCACTTATGAGAGATGCCCCCGCCACGATGTCAAAATCGTGCTTGGCGACTTTAACGCCAGGGTGGGCAAAGAAGGTATCTTTGGCACTACGGTCGATAAATTCAGCCTCCACGAGGAAACATCCCCAAATGGGATGTCTCCGGATCGAAAAACCACCAACCAGAACGATAATGTTGTGATAGACTGAAGACACGTCTCCAGTGTTCTAGACGTGCGTACGCTCCGAGGTCCTGACATCGACTCGGACCACTGTCTTGTTGCAGCCTAGATTCGCACCCGCGTCTCTGCAGCAAGGAACGCACGTCAACAAACACAGGAAAGGTTCACAACAGATAGCAGAACGATTTTCTGCTCGACTTGCACCACTGCTCTATGAGAGCACACGTCAACAACTCGGTATAAGGGAACTGTGGGACGGCATTTCAAACTCCTTACGTACAGCTGCAACCGAAACCATTGGTTTTCGGAAAGTGCAAAACAACAGCAGGTACGACGAGGAGTGCCGAGCCGCAGCGGAGAGAAAACGGACTGCCTATCTCGCAACGTTACGATCGACCACAACACGTACGGGATTAGATAGCTACCGAGAGTTGAAGAGGGAAGCGAGACGCATTTGCGGACAGAAAAAGAAGGAGGCCGAAATGCGTGAGTACGAAGAGCTTGATAAGCTGGCCGATAGTGGTAGTGCTCGAAAATTCTACGAAAAGATGCGGCGGCTAACAGAAGGTTTCAAGACACCCTTGTAGAACCCCCAAAAGTGATCTAGTGACCGATGCCCAGAGCATACTAAAATTATGGAGGGAACACTTCTCCAGCTTGCTGAATAGCAGTGAAAATACAACGCCAGGAGAAGGCGAACCTGATTCCCCAATCGATGACGATGGAGCAGACGTTCCATTGCCCGACCATGAAGAAGTTCGAACAGCAAGCTATTCAAACACGGCGGCGAAGAACCGAAAAGAAGCATGCATAATCTTCTTTATAAAATATGGTCGGGCGAAAGCATGCCCAACGATTTGAATTTAAGTGTGATATGCCCAATCCACAAAAAGGGAGATCCCAGAGTCTGCGCCAACTACCTTGGGATAAGCCTCCTCAACATCGGGTATAAGGTTCTATCGAGCTTATTGTGTGAAAGATTAAAGCCCACCGTCAACAAACTGATCGAACCTTGTCAGTGTGGCTTTAGACCTGGCAAATCAATAACCGACCAGATATTCACCATGCGTCAAATTTTGGAAAAGACCCGGAAAAGGGGGAATCGACACACACCACCTCTTCGTCCATTTCAAAGCTGCTTTCGACAGCACCAAAATGAGCTGCCTTTGTGCCACGATGTCTGAATTTGGTATCCCCGCATGTGTAAACAGACGTTGAGCAACACCAAAAGCTGCAGAACTTAATCGACCAAGTACAATCTTTTATAAGAGTGTACAGCTGTTGGCGTATGCCGATGATATTGATATCATCGGCCTCAACACCCGTACCGTTAGTTCTTCTTTCTCCAGACTGGGCAAGGAAGCAAAGCAAATGGATCTTGCAGTGAACGAGGGCAAGACGAAATATCTCCTGTCATCAAACAAGTTCTGCAAAAGATGTATGGTCCTTTGCGCGTTGGCCACGGCGAATATCGCATTTGATGGAACGATGAGCTGTACGAGATATACGACGACATTGACATTGTTCAGCGAATTAAAAGACAGCGGCTACGCCGGCTAGGTCATGCCGTCCGAATGGACGGAAACACTCCAGCTCTGAAAGTATTCGACGCATTACCCGCCGGGGGAAGCAGAGGAAGAGGAAGACCTCCACTTCGTTGGAAGGACCAGGTGGAGAAGGACCTGGCTTCGCTTGGAATATCAAATTGGCGCCACGTAGCGAAAAGAACAACAATCAAACAAAGAACAACAACGACGCCTACTTCCCATATAGCACAATTTTAAATTCCACTTGATTCCTTCAGTTTCTAGTTCATAAATCAAGAAACAATTAATATAACGGGGTAAAACTTTGCAAAAAGCATGTCTTTAGTGTGCCAAATTAAGACCAAAATTGCTTAAATCCAATAAAACCTGTTCAAGACCCTAGGTACTGAATATTTGGACTCCGGTACCTATAGTTGACTTTTGATCGAAAATCTCGGTCAATGTGTGATGTATATAACTGAAATTAAAGGATAATCCTTCTCTTTTAATGATATGTCTGTATGTCAAAAATGGGTTGAATCGGACCAATGCTTCTCTTAGCACCCATATACTTAATATAAAGACTTTCGAACTTCGGGGTGACTTTGTACCGCATATATTGGCTCATATGTGAGTTATCCCAATGAAAATAAGAAAGCGTGTGTTACTCATAACAGTGTATCTTTGTGCCTAAAATAGATAAATTTTAGCGAAAACTTGTCCTAGCCCCTATATAACTAATATCGGGATTTTCGAACACGCTGACTTTACTCTATATGACTGGTTTTATACCTTAAAGAATTTCCCTGGCTTTGATTCTTACAAGTTGCAAGAGTATAAAGTGTTCGGTTGCACCCGAACTTATCCCCTCCTTACTTGTTCTATTTACTTTCTATTAAATGCTCTTTATTATGTATTTTCCATAGTTTTGGCTTATTGCATCTAAATCAGAAGAGTGTTGCCAGAAGTAAGCAACTTCACTCCTACTGGGTGCCAAGCTACAAAGACATCGAGGACAATGAAATAGTGGACGAAATTGCCAAGAATTGTGTTCTGCTAACATCCGAAAACGTGATCAAAATTGGGCAACTCCATGCTACGTCTATGCGACGCTCTTGACAGAAGCATGGTAAAGAAAAAAGAAACCAAATAGAACGAGCTTCCTGGGTGCAAAACTGCTAAAGTCATATGCAAAACGATAGATCGGAAATACACAAAATTGCTATTGGTACTCGATAGAAGTTACTGTAGGAACGTAATCGGAATACTAACTAGTCACTCTCAGGTGGCGATACACGCCTGCAGAATGTGGACAGATCGCGAAGTCTGCAGGGAATGTTTAGAGCAGGGCAATAGGGAAAAAATGGAGCATCTTTTGTGCACTTGTCCCGCATCATCAAGACTACGCTGTAAGCAAATGGAGTGGTACACTAAAGGCGGTATCGATTATGAGGCCGCAGAGTCTGTTAAAACTCACGTCAACCGCACATCCTAAACCATGACTACTCCTCTTGGACTTAGCAAATGAACTCCATCTGGTATCTACAATAGCATATAACTTTGCTTCAAACTGACCGATCACAGGCATGACAAAGATCTCATTGAAAGATATTACTTCCTTATAAGAAACCTTAATTCGAGAAAACCAAGAATGACGTTTTCTGTTGGATGCAAAGCGTTAGCCGACAATTTTTGCGATACAAAATATGCACCTGTTAAGGGTATTCGAGCTTAGGTGCAGCCAAAGTTAATGTTTTTCTTATTCCCCTTTTGTTTTCACTACGCTTCCGTCAAAGGTTCAAAAAACCAAAGGCATTGAGAAATTTGCATCACTTAATTCGATACTCTATACCTTGCAACATTGGCGACGAGCAGCCGTAGCTGCAGCTACAGATACCATTAAGAGTATTGAGTTGGGGCAGTCATTGAACCTTTTTGCTATGCCACAAATGGTACTATATACAGCTATATATACATATATGAAGCATTTCAAAAGTTGTAAATAACTGAAAAGGGTGGTTGTCCAAAAAACATTGCCGAACTCTTGGATGCTGAGACAACCAACAGCAGCAGCTGAGCAAGTGAACTGTAGCACGTTGGAAAAATGGCCACCACCGGCCAATATGGATGTTGCGAGGTGAAACGCAGTGCGAACAAGTTTATGAGTAACTGTAAACCGGCGAGAAAGTGAAATCTCCATTATTTACCAAGCCAGAGAAGCACGTCGGCGCTCGGTGCACGAAAACTAAATTGAATCGCGACGATCAAAATAATGTGTATATCGGATGTCCTCAACAAAAAGCACAAAAACGCACACATACACTTACACAGTTGGTGGCGTTTGCGGCATACGCCTTTGCACTTGGCTTTGCTGCCAATACCAACATAAATATTTGAACATCAACAACAACAATTCTCAGATTTTCATTTCACTACCTTGATGCTGACTGCACGAGCCATTGTTGGTCTTTATTTGTTGTTGTTTTTACTGTACGCTTAAGATTATTTTGTTATATTTGTCGTTGTAGTTGCACTAGTTTCGCTAGTCTTTCAGTTATTTATGAGTTTTACTGCGCCTCCATATTTTAACAACAAAACAGCGCAACGGGTTTAAGAAATGGTCATAGTGTCTATAACTGGCTTTGGGGCTTTAGTCGTTGTTTACACGCGTGGTTGACTGGTTTGCTGACCGGCTGGGTGCCGTTATTGCCACACTCGGTTGCATTCAGCAAGAATCACTTTCTTCTCCAGCTTAATTTTGATTCTTTTTTATTTTAGTTGTGCCTTTTGCTTAGGTCCATATTTGTAAATTTCTGCTCATAACTTTACTCGTTACATGAACATCAAAGTTGAAATGATTTAACTGCAAACAGCTTTGGAAGGAATACAATATTTTTTTATTTGCTCATCAGGATTGTAATTTTACTTTTCACATACATTTTTCTCCACATTTGGAATATAGAAACAAAGGCTGGGTTTTTCGAACTGCTTTCGACTATTACAAACAAGCATATTTCAGAGGTCAATGTAGGTTAAGTTAGGTTTCATGGTTGACCTAAAATCGATATATCTCTTGGACATTTATATACTATATATTATATATTTATACTTGGACAAATATTTGTCCATTGTGTTGCCCCTAAAAGAGAATTATCAGACCCTCATAGACCGACGAAGCGTTTTGAGCGTTAAACTGGCGTTGAGCAATACCAAAAGCTCCGTCAGGATCGGGAAGGACTTCTGCGAGCCATCCGATACCAAACTAGGTTTTAGATAAGGCGACTTCTTATCGTGTGATTTCTTCAATCTACTGTTGGAGAAAGAAATTTGAGCTGCATAGCTGAATCGAGAAATCACAGTCTTTTATAAGAGTGTACAGCTACTGGCGTTCGCCGATTAATATTATATACATATATTAATATCATTGGCCTCAACATCCGCGTAGTGACTTCTGCTTTCTTCAGACCGGATAAGGAAGCGAAGCAAATGGGTTTGGTAGTGAACAAGGGCAAGACGAAATATATGCTGTCATCAAACAAACAGTCGTCGCACTTGCGACCTCCACTCTGTTCGAGAGATTAAATGGGGAAGGACCTGTCTGCACTTGGTATCTCGAATTGGCGCAAAATTGCGAAAAGAAGAAGCGACTGGCGCGCTGCTGTTAACTAGGATCGGCTTTTATAGCAGTATCTTTATACTCAAGAATTAATTGGATATGCGACTGGCGCGCTGTTGTTAACTCGGCTATAATCGCGTAAGCGGTGTCTACGCCAATTAAGAAGAAGAAGTTATTTGATTTGGTTGGTTTCGACAAACATTTAATACTCTCAATGAGACTAGTTTAAATACTGTCACATCACTTTATTCCCTTCATACTGATTAGAAAAATGAATAATGAAGTTAAAATTATCATATGCTTCTGTTAATTTACGCAGTCACTAAAAGGTTGACTGTTATCTTTGGTTTACGATTAGTACGCATGTACATATGAATTTACCTGTGTGTGTTGCACTTAATTGATACAATGAACAAAACGACCCGTGATTGCGGTAAAAGAGTGGTGTACAGAGACGTTCAATGACCAGTCATACAAATAGGCAGCACATACAGTAACGATACGTGTGTTAGTGTCTAGCAATATACAGTATTGGGAAAAATTAAAGCCGCCCCTCATACTTTTTCTGATTTTGCTGTTTTCTTAAGACGTGGTAATCTCACATGAAAGCTATTGCATATGTGTTTTTGTTATATATTCACTGATGGTAAAACAACATAACTGTTATTATTTCCTTTTAATTTTAGAGGTTTCACTTAAAATGAATCATGATTCAATGGACAAAACTAGAAAACTCTCCTGGATTTCTGTCAACAAAAGCAATTCTGTGCTAATCTTTGGTACAAAATCCGTTAGTTTGGATACTTACTTGTCTTTATTAACATATTTATGGTATTAAATTTGCTAAGTTATTAATAATATTTTACTATTTGGCGATAAAGCTTGTTTGACACCTTTGTTCTAGCTTTACAGCATTTATTAAAATTTTCATACATCTTAAAAAATGTCGATTGATATCAGATGATTGGGGTAGACACTTTCCAACACCAAGTCCTTACTTTGGAAGTCGGTTTTACAATGATTCGTGATGTAACAGTGATCATTTACCCAATGATACTACAATCTAAATGCCGTTTTCTATTTGATAGAACATATCAGCATTTCATTCTATCAAATGCCTGTAGCGATCCATTAATGGAAAAAAAATCGAGACCAGCATCTTGCTAACAACGTATTTCATAGTTGCTATAATAGTTGTCATCAAATTTACATTGTTATCACATGAAAGAAAACTGTTGTATTGTCAACCTAGAATTAAATAATTTGGCAATATTCAATCAACTTGAGTTTTGATGACAAACAATTATTATTGAGTCTTTAAACTCTAGGCAGTCAATTTTAATAATAAACAATTACTACTTATAATAGGAGACTTGAACTATCCACAATTTTACGAACTTTCATCAAAATACATTTGGCGGAGACCCCATTATCTGCTCTAATATGTTTGCAAATATTTAATTCATATTCATTCAAGGCAGAATTGCTTTTACTCTCTTTACTAAAATATACTGGTTTTTTGTCTACTAAGAATGAACCTTTACAAAACAAAAGAAAATGACGACAACCATATAATTTTATTAGAACTGAATATATCAGCTATTAACCTATGCAAAAGTTCTTATTTCCGATTTATTTTAATAAAAATTTCGAAAGGTGCTTAGGTTTTGGCCATTATTGTATATGTAAGTACGCCCTTGCATTAGCATATGATACCGATATTTGTGGGTAAATATGTATTTACACACAAGTTTATTCAGTGGATGCGTGAGTACTAGGAAAGCGGACATGTAAAGGTCAATGTTGGAGAAACACAGCGCTATTGTTTTTTATTAATGTAAAAATTGCACATGTATGCAACCGTATGTATTTATGTCATATGTGATAATGCAAATTTGCACGAACATTTGCATTTATTGAAAAGCCAGCAGTCACTTTCATTGAAAGCTTCAAATCGGGGTTAACACATGTCGATTTGCTCACTTACAAATATTTATCAATGGATATACGAACATACTAACATATATACATAAGTAATTGTCATGCAGCATGCTTGTACATGTATGTATGTATGTACAAGTATGTGCGTAAATAACTCACGTTGTCTGGCAGAGATCTCTCGTCAAAAATTTCACAAGCATTCAATACTTTTGCTGCAGCATTTACACACAAATATGTATGAAAACACTCGTCATGGGCATTTAGATGAGCTGTATGCTTGTTTTCGGTTACCGACATATATATGTATTTAAATGCAGGAACCAAGTCATATATATACATTAACAATATGTTGACTGCTGGGCGTCCACCCGGTTGCTTACAGTAAATATTTGTCAACAATCGCTGATGGCAGCGGTTGGCGTCGGGTTATTATGTGTGTTGACGAACAATTAGTC
Source organism: Bactrocera tryoni (assembly GCF_016617805.1). Taxonomy (NCBI): domain Eukaryota; kingdom Metazoa; phylum Arthropoda; class Insecta; order Diptera; family Tephritidae; genus Bactrocera; species Bactrocera tryoni. Next base: position 37,445,834 of record NC_052499.1, on the reverse strand, counting down.
ATTGGACATTAAGTAAGGCATTTTGGCAAGGGTGTGGACAAATACCTTTTGCATTTTTCGAATTGCTTGTTGGTGTATCTAGGCAAATAATTACATATTTGCGGAACAGTGAATACATTCGCTGATTTACCTTTAAAACCGGAATACCAGTTTTTTGTAATTGGAGTTCGAGTCAAAGAGTAGAAATTTTATAGTTTTCAAAGTTATATACATACATATGTACATATGTTACGAAAATCTTATTGCTGTTAACTGTGTCCGAAGGTCTAAAGTTGTTGAATTTTTGAAGTCATCGTTAGATCGTTCTTAACTCTCTCTATTACGAAAAGTTAGTTTCCTCTGTAGCACAATAGAGCCACAATAAAACCAGCGAACCCAAATAACTGTCTGTAATTTTCTATTTATATTCTTGTTGCTTTTGAGCGCTGTTCTTCTATGAAAAACTTCACACGTTAAGCAAAGTTATCGAGTCGAATTCGATATAAGAGATCCCAAGTATTTCGTTAGAGTGAAATAATCGCGATTATAAAAAGTTGTATTTTTATTAAAAAATTTTAGTAAAGGTTTATCATTTATTATTGATTTTCTAAATGTAATACTTGAAACAAAAAACAATTGTTTTTGGAAATCGTAGGGGATGGACAGCTCAAAATCAACGGGTCACTAAAATGTTATTTGACATGTTAGCGCAAGGTTGTATCGCAAATGCTACTAGTCTGCTTAACCAACTGAAATAGTTTGTTCGATTTGCTTCTTTCTAAAGCGTGATGAATGGAAAACAGTTTATAAGTATAAGAGAACTAATATCGGACGACAAAGTATTCTAAATCAGAATGAGTAAGGAAGACAAATGAATTAGTTTATTTGTCGAAGGGGATTAGCGAGAATAAAATAATCTGGGTCTCCTAATAGGTATGGGTTAATTAATGTTAACAGAATTAATGCTGCGATTATGATAACAAGCCCTACAAGTAGGGGTGGAAGGGGATTTTGTCAATATTGGAACGCCATATTTTATCTGAAATGAAGGAGTCGAATTCAGTGCCATCCGTTTTAGGGATGTATAGTAGGCCGCCTCCACGCGGTACATCCTGGGTAACGCTTAGTGGCCTGCGGCCTTCACAGCCTGTGAAAACTCCTAACGGATTTTGACCTTGGGCTGGTGGTGAAGGTATTCCGTGATCTGAGTTTGTGGGCAGGCCTCGGCGTAAGTTCCTCCCTCGTCATCATTAATATGATGTGGTAGGTATAGGTTGACAGGACTCCGTTTTTAAGCTATTCAACTCTGAACGCATTGCCCGATAAGGGCAAGAAACGAATGTGGCTGGAAGTAAGTTGTAACCGAGCCTAAAATGGAACTATGTCCCGCGTGAGTCACCGCCTGGCGTGAGGTCAGTGACCTCAATAAAACGCACCGGCTTCTTCCACAGATTTCATCGATGCCGTTTCACAAATGAAATTTCAGCCGGTTTTTGTCAATTTGCGAACACTGTGAAGACTCTTTACGACGAAACAAGGTTGGTTGCACCTCGTGTGTTCAAATGCGAAATTGCAAGTGCGAAATTTTTAATGCTGCCGGCGGCATAAGTTCAAGTTGCGGCTGTAAAAATGGCAACTAAAACATCAGCTGCGGCATCAACAAAAACAAATGCTACAAACTGTTAATGCGATACTTTTGTATTTTTCCCGTTTTTTCTCTGCTTGTTACCGCCGCCGACGCTTTTGAAGTTGTTGCTGCAGACACTTTAGTCGCTTGTTGTTGTCCAATTGCTGCTTGTCGTTTGTGGCTTGTTGTCAACGGTGCAGTAGCATTGAGTAAGGAATGCCTTGTTGTTAGTCAGTTTTATAGTTGTTGGAAATTGATGTGGACGTCGCAACTTTCACTGTAGTCTTGTATACACAGTAAACATTTTATTGCAGCGAAATTATTTACCGCCAGTAGCTTTGTGAACTCACACACACGAGTGTGCTGCGGTGTATTTTATGTGCAGTGGAAGTTGGTAAACTTAAGCTGGAATATACCTGTATGTACTCAGTTACACATGTTTTATATTTTTTTAGTTTGGCCACTGAGGTGGTGCTAAGTGTGCAGTTCGGGCATTGACACTCGATTGGCACTTGATATTGATGATGAATGCTCAATTACATGACAGCAAATACTGTATTTGTAAATATGTATGTATACACATGTACCATATTTATTTACTTGCATTAGGGATGTAAAAGGCGAACAAGAAAAATCGTTAACTTCGGTTGCACCGAAGCTATAATTCCCTTCAAAAAGGAAAAAATATTTCTTACAGGAAATTATTGTGATCGGTCATGTTGTATAGCATCTACATACTTATATGCTATAATGATGCGATCCAGAACAATTTCTTCTGAAATTACGCAATTGACTTAAACAACAAATCAGGCCAAATTTGATATCGTTTCAAATACAAATTGCTTTGGAAATTCCGTTGTCATAAACAATAATCTACGCTCGATGTCGAGGAAATATATTATCAAATAAAAAAAATCACTTGATTCCGGTCGTTCAGTTTGTATCCGACAAATTAGCGACTTCTTTGGGAGAAAATGACGTGTGGAAAATTTTTTGATCTACTATATATGTATGTATGTATCTCAAAAACTGAGGAAGTAGTCCGCGTGTATAAGACAGACAGACGGACATGGCTGAATCGGCTCAGTTCATCATGCTGGTGATTAATATGGGAATATGTACATACATTTTATAGAATCTCCGACTTATTCTTCGGAGTGTTACAAACGTAATAAACTCTGTTCTGGTTATAAAATATATTAGTATAAATAAACTTCTTTAAGTAACAGAAGTGAAAAAAACATGTTGGGTGTTTTACATAGTTAAAATGTCATGATAAAAGTGTACATGGGTCTATTATGGATACCTTCTCAGAACTTTTGGTAAAAACCCTGTGATTATTTGCAGACAATCCTAGGGACTAACATCCCTTATGCTTATACATACAAATGAGGAATCTTTTGTTATAGATCTTCTACGTTTTCGAATCCTTTGGAAATTTGCATGTAGAGCACTGTTAAACTCTCAATGAACGCAGCATAAATGACATTTTTAATGCTCACAGTTTGGGTGCACAATTTAATAGTATATTTTCCCTGTAAATATACATACATACATAATATGGACCCGTACTTTAATATACAAAACCAAGTAAGGAAGAGCTAAGTTCCGGTGATTCCAAACATTTCAAATTCTTGCAAGGATTAAAGCCGGAGTAATACTTTCTGGCACATAAGACTTGTTAGTCGTATGGGGTCTAGGGTTAGTTTTCACCTTATTTTATTCATTCTAAAATATGCACCGTTATTTGAAAAACTCGCTCTCTCAATTTTATTAATATAACTATTCGAAAACCTTTATATTAAGTATGTAGGGAAGCATTGCACTCATTCAACCCATTAGTAATACACACACACACACAGACTATCAGGAAAGGCTTCTCTTTAAATTTCAATAAGATATCTCACACAATAATCGATATTTTAGGTAAATAGTCAACTATAAGCACTGGGGTCTACATATTCGGCACCTAGAAGCTTGAACAGTTTTTGTTATATTATATAACTGCTCCCTGATTTATATAATGGAAAGGAAAGAATAAGATGGAACTGTGTTATATGGAAAGTAACGCGAAGGAAGAAAGGTTTTTGAGTTATTGTGCTCTTAGTAGTTTTTAACTGTATGGAGTTTGGGCGGAGTTATCATCCCATTTTATTCATTTTCACACTGCAGGTAGCAGTTCTTATAGTATTAGCTTTCAGCGAGTTTGGTTATTGTTGGTTTACTGGTTTTAAAGATATGTACATTAAATCTAGCCCACAAGTGCTTCATGTAACTGTAATTTCCTGTGCCAAATTACAGTTCTGTATCTTGATTAAGTGCTACTTATAGCTCTTTATAGGTGGTCATTTTATGGCATTTTGTGGGCGTGACAGTGGTCCAATCACGCCCATCTACAAACTTGTCCTCGCTTTTTTTCCAAGAAATACTTGTACAAGTTTAGTCAAGTTTCGTTACATACACCCGGTCAAGAAAGTATCGGGAATTTATAAATAAAACGAAAATTTTTCAATCATCATCCAAATTTATTTTATCGCCTTCAAAGTAACATACATTTGAAGCGATGCACATGTTCCAGTGTTCCTCCAATCGTCAAAACATTTTTTATTAGCACTTTCCGGGATGTCCTTCAGCTCTCGCGTCGATTTTGTTTTAATGTCTTCAATTGAGTCGAAGCGTGTTCCCCGAATTAGATATTTCAGTGTGGAGAAAGGTAAAAGTCACAGGGGGCCACATCAGGTGAATACATAGCTTGCTCAATGAGTGTTTGGCCAAAATTTAACACAAATACGGAGATGAGAGGGGAAAATGAAAAATTCCCGATACTTTCTTGACAGGCTGTGTATAAGCCTTTATCTATCTTAAATGTATTTCCAATTGAATCTATGAAATTTTACTTTGAAAATATGCGGAAAAGCTGGTTTCATCCTGAAGATTTTTGTGTTAAGAAATCAATCAGTAATCCAGGATTATAAATATTTGCAAAACATATATATATTTAAAAAAATTAACAGGAATTTATTTTAAACACTAAAATCTCTGAAAAAACGAACGTCCAAAGAAGTAAGAAAAACCCTTTCTCTTTAGAAGAAAGTTGTCCGGCCACTTTGCTTGACGTTGTATAAAATCTATTGTGCACTGCCGGTATACGAAATCAGGCTCCAAAATAAACAGTTACGCATAAGAAATAAAAGAAACTCGGCAAAAGAGCCGGTACACAACGATCATTTCAAAACGTTTACAAGAGTGTTAACGAAACGACGAAAGTAAAATATAATGCATTCGAATAATCAAAACAAAGTAGTTACATAATCAACTAACTGCAAAAAGGAAAATTCATTCAGCATTTTTATATTTTTTATATTAGCGTGTGAACAGAAAAAACGTTGTCTTCACCTGCACCGAAGCTAATATACCCTTCACAGGTGCATTTCGTTTAGTAACTACATATGTGTCCAGTTTGTATGGAAGCTATAGACTATAGTAATCCGATCTGAACAATTTTTTCGGAGATTATGTTATTACCTTAAGCAGTAATCGATGTCAAATTTCGTGAAGATATCACGTCAAATGTGGAAGTTTTCCATACAAGAACTTGATTCCGATCGTTCGATTTGTATGGCAGCTATATGTTATAGTGGTCCGATATCGGCAGCTCCTTGAAGAGAAAATGACGTTTGCAAAATTTCAAAACGATATCTTAAAAACTGAGGAGATAGTTCGTATATATACAGACAGACTGACGGACATGGCTAAATCGACTCAGCTCAACATACTGATCATTTATATATACATATACTTTATAGGGTCTCCGACGCTGTCTTCTGGGTGTTACAAACTTCGTGACAAACTTAATATACCCTGTTCAGGGTATAAAAATTACAAACCCTGGAAAGGAAGTATATTTCGTGCATAAACCAGTGGAGAGATATGAACTATACATGTTGCTACAGAGTATAATTGTTTTGTTCACAAGACTAGAACCAAGTAGCTGTCTGTCTGTCCGTCCGCCCTGCAAGCGATAACTTGAGTAAAAATTTAAATATCTGTATAAAACTTAATACTTGGTGTTTCCTTGCAAAATGGTGAGGACAAATTCGTAGATGGGCGTACCCGGACCACCGTCACGCCCACAAAACACCACTAATCGAAGCCAATAAAATGCCATAACTTAGCTCCGCAATAAGATACAAGACTATTACTTGCTATACGAAATCTAATTAGAGAGTATCATCTTGTCATTTGGAGAAAAGGGCGTGGTTCCGCTCTATAAACGGCCGCTGAGGACATATATACATATATGAGCTAAAACGAGTAAAACTTTGCTTATAATTTGAAAATTACTAATTTATTCTTCAAAATCTATATCGTTCACCTTAAAGTATGTAATCCCCCTTGGCCTCAATACATTTGTGCCATCATTTTTTCCAATCCTCGAAACAGTTGTTAAAGTCAATTTCCTGTTTTCCGGGATCGGCCAAGAGTTGTCGGCCCATAATTCTTCTTTTCTACGAAAGCTACGCGAAAACGATGCTTAACACTCAAATAGTGGTCCTTGTTGACAGTTTAGCCAGTCGAAAGAAGTTTGGATTAACACATGAATACTTCAGAAAGACCAGAGTATACTAAACACTAATGGTTATTTTAATATGACATTTGGCACATATGGAATTAGTAAGCCTCATATCGTATGAATCAATGATGAATTCCGATCCTCTAGTTGAGTTCTTCATCAGATATATGAAGGTGGTTTTAATATACATACGTAGTTTTCGCTTACGTGAAGTAAAATATAGTCATAAAATTAATGTGTTTATGGCCTATAATATAAGTTAATAAGATGCAAATTTGATTGAAAACTACTCGGTTTCGTCGAACAATGACTAATATATGTATGTACTGCCTCTTGGGTAAGAAAGAACGTGTGCAAAGTTTCAGGAAGATATCTCAAAAATGATGAACAGGTATACGTATAAGGCGAAACCGACTCAGCTCGCCATGATGATCAATTACATATGTACAGTGTCGGACAAAACTCATTGGACTAACTCGAGTCTCACATATATTCCGTCAGAAGAATAATTTTTTTGCAAAAGAAAGATCGCATATTCTATATTAAGAAATCGAATATTCTATATTATTATAACAGAAGGGAATAAAGTAAAAAATTCGTGCGACATAACTCATTACACTTTGTATATCGAAATAACCACTTCCAATGAATTAATTTACCTTTTTCTGGCAGGAAAGGATTTTTGCAGGTACTTATAATTATAAATCGTAGATCATTCTGTTTATTTTATTGAGAAGGGGTGTGTTGTGAAATATATAAACTTTTCCCGAATAATGCTACTAAAGAATTATTTTAGAAAAAAATGTTAAGGGAAACACATTCAACTGAACTTAAGTTATTAATTTTAAGCGAATTCACTAAAAATGTGCGGTAAAGGAGCTTTGCAAAAATTATTCTTTGGAGAAATCAACTGTTACAAAATATATAATGGTGTGGGGATGCTTTTCTGGTCAGGGAGTAGGACCTATTTACAGAATAGAAAGGAATGTGGACGGGTTCCAATATAAAATATACTACAAAACCAAATGTTACCACACGCTATACAAAAAATACACCCTGATTGGTAGTTTCATTATGACAATGACCCCAGACACACCCTCAAAGTTGTGAAGGATTGATTTTTGGAATAATAAGATTATGTTATGAGATGGTCCGACCAGTCTCATTATATGAACCCGATTGAAAACTTATGGGAAATAGTCAATAGGCAAATTAACAGGGAACAGATTTACGGTTATAAAAACAAGCTATTTGATGCCTTAAAACGAGCCTGGAATGGAATAAATGACACACATATTAGTAATTAAATTTCATCTATGTAAAAATTAAAATATAATTTAAAACCAATTTATTTTCATATTTAGCTAAAGTCCGAGGAGTTATGTCGCACGAATTTTTTACTTTATTCCCTTCTGTTATAATTAATAGATCTCACATAAAAAAATTAAATTGCATTGTTTCTTAATATAGAATAAAATGAAAAGTTATGACGGAATATGTGTAAGACTCAAGTTAGTCCAATGAGTTTTGTCCGTCACTGTACATATATACATATGTATATATTTTTAGATCTCTCCGATATTGTCTTCTGGGTGTTACAAACTTAATATATCCTGTTACAAAAATGACCAATATTGTCAGAAGTAACGGTTATACAATAAAGGATAGAAGTAGTTTTAAGATATTTTTAAGGTTCAGGCTATAACTGTAATTGTATCTAATTATAAGGCCACCATTGTATTGAATACCTGTAGAAATTTTGTGTGTACACATTATTTATAGCACAAATATATCACGATATAAGCAGAAAGTGCATTCTACTCAAGGCGAGTATTTGATTTTCATTGTGTACCCCTGCAAAGCACAACTTACATAGCGCGCGCACTTGACCTCCGCTCTGCGTGCGAATCAGCAACCACAATCCAAGTGAGAGTGACAACAAAACGCGCATCAGCATTAAAGATTAACGAGACAATACCGATACACTGATGCATACGTATGCACACAGCTACACAAGCCAACGAACGGACGTACGGAAGAAAACCGCAGGGGCTTGGTATCGGCAACAGCGAGGCCAAAGGAAGGTGCGATGCGGCGAACGTCATTTAATGCCGCAATACATAACTTCTCGGCTTATGCAACATGTTGTGGCGTGTTAAATGCCCAAAAACGACAAAATCCCATTAATCTTTGCCGGCCCTTATATTGCAGCAACCAACAACAGCAACAACAATATGGCGCTGGCGATCAACCACTTGACGGTGTGATGTGAGAGAGAACTTTCACTTTCGCTTTATGCATAAATTTCGGTTTTTTATTACACTTTTACACTTATTCGTTTTTGTTTTTAATTTTTGTAGTTGTTGTTAGCTTTTATATAAAATTATTTCATGGTAATTTACCTAAGGCAAACAAAGTGAAATATAACGGAAGGCATGAGAATAACAGTATGTGTGCACTCAATATAGGTGTTTCGTATTACACATACATGCACAAGCATAGGCAACATAATAAAATATGAATGTCTGCAATAATGAGGGCAACTAAGGAAAAGCTGAGTAAGCATAGTAATAAGCAAATAAGGCAGACCAATTCAATCAAAGTTTTTAATCAATTCGTTATCCACGAAAAGAAAATTAATAAGCAAACAAAAACACACTCTGAGCGGAAGCAACACTTTGCACAGTACTTTGCACAGCAACAAAGATTAAGTTAAAAAAATTACCGGACGATGCGCTGTACCTGTAATACTCTTTTTATACTCTTGCAATCTGCTGCTACGGAGTATTATAGTTTTTTCACCTACCGCTTAGATACAGGGTTATATATACAAGGTGCGTTCCAAAGTAAACAGGACTTAAAAAAAAACAAAAACAGAACAAAATAGTCTCCTTCTGCTTCAATACAGCTTTTTGCACGGTCCAAAAGCATGTCGAATGAGTGTTTTAGCTTGTTGGCTGGTATGGCCGTCAGTATGACGGTGCAAGCCTTTTGAATGACCTCTACGTCTGCATTCCTTTCATGGGCAAATTTCAATGATGATTTCGGCTGATTTTTGATGATTTCACGCACAGCTTCGATGGAATTTTCAGTGATCACGAATTTTGATTGGCCCACATGTTAATCGTCATTTATGTCCTAACTATCACTTTGAAAACGTTGAAACCACTCGTGCACCCTGCTACGGGATAGGCAATCATCGCCATAAACTGGTTTCATCAATTGAAACGTTTCGGTAAAAGTTTTGCCAATTTTAAAACAAAATTTAAGTTTGGCTCTTTCTTAGAAGCTCATTTTCGCATCGATAACACAAACATACCGACACTTAAAACGCAATACTCGTATACTTCACTTCCAATCAATGAAATGTCATGAAATTTTCACTGGACAATCGAGAAAGATAGTAGATTCTAACGAACCAGTCGTCATATAGATGGCGCCACCAGGTGGCGCTAGATTCAAAAACTCCTGTTTACTTTGGAACCTACCTTGTATATATACATATGTATATACAAATGATCAGGATGACGAGAGAAGTTGAAATCCAGGTGACTGTCTATCTGTCCGTCTGTCTGTGCAAACTGTAATTTGAGTAAAAATTTGTATATATCTTGATGAAACTTGGAATGCGCGTTTCTTCATAAAACAAAATTACGAGTTCGTAGATGGGATGGATAAACGTACCAATGCCCTATGGGCCAGCGCACCATTATTTTTGGCATAAAATCAGAGAAAAGTCCTAGATCGCTAAAATTTCGCTCAAATGCTTTTCATATACATATGTACATATTTCATAGACTTTTGTAAAAATGAGGGTAGTCGGAGTACTGCCACTCCTACCCTTCGTAGATATAAAATATTAAAAATTCTGTAATATGCAAACGTTTCAATAGTTTATAAAAATGAATTTATTTTATGCAAAAATGGAGAGCATAAAGTTAAAAAAGTTTATGTTTTTAAATGTTTACGTTTATTAGTGAGTGCATTTCGGGCAAACACAACCGGATTTCCCGACAGCTACAAATTTGTCTAAGGAAGAACATTAATAACAGGCATGTGAGATAATTTTTTAAATGCATTACAATATAACCATACATTATTCCAAATCCTGTTCAATATCAACTTCTAACTCAATAGAATATTCAGAGAGCATCTCTATATCGTCGTCCGAACTACAATTTTCATCATCATCTTCATGACGGGACGTAGAAGCCACGTCTAAATTGTCTGGAACAGCAGGCAACTCTAAAAGTTCAGTAAAAGTTTTAGTACGATTATTTAAGCAGATACTTGATAACAAAGGGTCAGAAGAATCCATAGCTCTATTAAACACATCGACAATATTGTTACTTCGTGCATTTTTCCTCGTATGAGCAATACGATCTTTTTTGTAAAACTTATTTCTTGCTTCTGATGCATTTTCGCCTAGGCAGCCAACTGGTACTAAAGACGCCTCCATTATTTGTGCCGAATGAACTAAAATCTTGTGGATTGTTGCCGAAATTGGGTACCAATCGTACTTATTGAAATATAAATCGGCAGTATCTATACAGAAATCATTGAACTTTTTAAAATTAATGCGAAATTCCGAAATCGACACCAGTATTATATGAAAATGTCTCAATAGATCAATGTCAACATTAGTAATTGATGCAAATAGTTCTAAGTTAGCGAACACTCTTCTAGCCGTATTCCCGTCGTTTGTTGAGCCACATCCATTTGACTTAGGTTTGTCAATATGCAATCCCATTTTCTCCCAAAAATTTTTCTGAATTTCCTGTTTTCTTTGCTTAATGGTATTTTTGTCTTCCGGATTCCTTACTTGCCACTTTTTTATACCGATTCTATACGAAAGATGTAATACAAATTCCAGAAATCGTATCCAAGCATGTAATGGACTGACGCTGTACTTTAAAGTGCTTGGTTTTGGTTCAAAAACAGGAGATTTTAAATCTCTTATAGACATAAATTGTTTCGGACTTGCACCACAAATAGGACAAGATTGAGTAGAATTTGTTCCGGTTAATATGTTCAAAACCTTGCCATCTATCAATATCATATTTAAATCTTATCTAATGATAATTTCCGTACCATCTTACAAATCCCATTTTAACGGCGCTAAACTAGATATTTGCAGGTCTAATTTATTTTTTTTTCAGCTAGAATATGTTCTTTAGTTTCTTTAACGTACTCAATTTTAATTGGTCTGCAAAACCGTATGGATTGAGGGGTGCGGTTAAGTCAAATGATCTGATTCGAAAATGATATTAATTTAAGAGGTATAATTGAGGTTACAAAGAGGGACTGATCAAAGGGCTCAGGCGTGTTTCGTTAAACATCTGTTTGAACATACTCTGTCCTGTTGAACCATCGAAACCGTAGCTAAATATCAATGTAGCTTCATTTATATCTGAGAGTTGTTCAATAACTTCTTTTTGTAGCAATAAAATTCTTTTGGCAGTGTGGTCTACCAGTTTTTGTAAAGGATCTTCTACGTAAGTTTCACAATTCGTTTTCCCCTCTGGCCGGCAGTGAAGCTTGCATTCAATTAACTTATTGTACGCAGGGTATATGACGCAATTACGAGCTTTGTTAAGTAATCGCATGTTTACGTACTGTTGCTTGCTCAAGTCATTCTCTAATAAAAACCCTAAAGCTTCTTCTGCAGATAACGCAATTGGACTTTTCGTTGTAGAAACAATAATTTTTCTTAATTTTCGATTGCCTTGTCGGAGATTTAAGCGACTCTTTCAACACAAATCTTAAATCAGGTTCATTTGCAGATCGTGCTGCATTAGAGGCAGCGTGAACTAGTAGCATAAGGTCATTTTGTTGCTCCGAAGACACATCTGAGGCCAGTTTTCTCTTCAAACGATCACTCGCCGCACCATAACTAATTTGTGGTCTTCCTCTTTTACATTTGCGACCAATTATGAAATTTGTCCCACCCTCTAGCCATTCATTATTATATTGCTTAAAGCGAGTTAATGACCTTTGGTATTTGTTCCATTTTCGATTTATGAGTGAACAAAGATTCTCAATTTTCTTTTTAAATGCTTCCAATTCTTTTTCATTTACATTTTTATTTATTTCATGGATAATCCAATTCTCAACTACATCTTTATTTTTCTTATTTTGTAGCCACATATTAAAAATATCTCTATTTTTGAGGTTAATCGATTCTGGAAATATACATTATTTCCATCATTCGCAAATATTCGCAAAAATTTTAATTACCACATGAAAGTACACATTATCACCTTTAACCTGATATATTGCTTATACAAAAGGGACCAAAATGAAGTAACGCTCACATCCACAGAACACAAACACGATTGATAAATTTACACAACAAAACCACATACTTACACGTAATTAAAACTCGCTCACAACAATGATTAAACAAATGCTAGCTATTCCATTTTATATAAAATACCTTGATAACTATTTTCCATTTTTAGAAAGAAAAAAATGTTCACCCAAATGTTCAAACGGCCAGATTGAAATTATACCAAAAATATATATGAAGGGAGAAATTTGTTGCCGCCGTTCAAGATCGTTAATAAAAATTTTAAACAATGAAAATCAAAGAAAATGCGAAATTTAAACATATTTCATGAAACGTTTTGTAATTTGATGCATAATAGAATTCATTTTCTATTACAAATGATTAAAAACATTCATTAATTGACAACTGACAGGCTTAATTCACCTTATTAAGTATTGAAAGATCGAAAGTCAGTTGTTTTAATATATCATAAAATCATAAAAAAGGATTTAAGTGATTTCGCCATATATTAAAAGTCCAATATATAATAATTTGCAATCGTAATAAACTTTGGGTGTTTTAATTTAAATGTCCAAAAATTCTTATTTTGTTCGATGTGGCCACAATGTTATAAAAAACGCTTATTTTGAGGCGCTCTCACACTGGAATAAGTTGGGCATCCCATTATCCCTGCTTGCGTTTTGAGTTATTATTCTTCATACGAATCACGAAAAACCATATGATTGAAATGTTATCTTTGAACGTACGGTAAATGAATAGGATTGCCATCTGTCCATATAAATTTTTTTTTTAAATAAGTATAGTGGTATTAATTATATGTATTAATTTTCTTTTTTGAATGATGCAAAAAAAATCGTCTTTTGCCAAAATAAACCGGTCCGCTGGCCAATAGTGCAATGTATAAAAATACATAACTAAGCGCTAAATCAAGACTGTAATTTGTCTAAAGGGATCACATTAGCAAGGGACATCTGTGCGCAAAAAAATTTTGAAAAAGTGTGCTTGGCCCGCCTTCTAATAAGTTTAATGCACATATCTCCTAAACGAGTAAACCCACAACAACCACGTTTGATTGGCACGAATATTGCAGAAATCCCAACCGACAGTGCGAAAATGGATGAAATCGGAAGATAACCACCCCCACTCCCATACAGCGGTACTGTCAAAAACTATTAAAAGCGAAATAAATCAAGAACTTAAACCATGTAATTTTACATCCGAGATCGTGAGCATGAGAGGGTTTTATGGGAGCCAGTGTGAAAATTGGACGATGGGCGTGATAGCGCCCCATATCTCAGGACTAATATTCTAATATTCCCATACTAGAGCATGAAAATGGGTGAAATCGGAAAAAAACTACGCCTACTTCCCAAATAGTACATTTTTAAATTCAACTTGATTATTTCACTCTCCAGAAGAAATCAATAAAACGAAATAAAAGTATTCACGATTAATGCCTTTAGTGTATGTCACCATTTTACCAAAAATTGTTCAAATTCCCCAAAAACTGTTTAAGCCCCTAGTTATCGAATATGTGGACCCCAGTACCTACAGTTGAATTTTGTTCCAAAATATCGGTCAATGTCTAAGTTATACATATAATTGAAATTCAGGGTAAATAAACACTTATTTGAAACATGGAGATTATTATAATAGGTTGTCAAAAAAGTCTTGCGGTATTTCGCTAGTTGGCGCTAAAAGCGAGTAGTTCTAGTTTTATTCGTCGCATCGGTATACCTTTTTGGAAAGCTCATATCACGCGTTAACACGTGTTTGATTGATTGCCGTTTCTTTTAAGTCGTTCGTGAGTTTTAGCGTCGCAAACATGGAGCAAAATAAAGAGAAAATACGGCATATTTTACAGTACTACTACAATAAAGGCAAAAATGCATCTCAAGCCGCCAATAAAATTTGTGCAGTTTATGGACCCGATATAGTTTCAATTTCCACCGCACAACGATGGTTTCAACGTGTAGAGGTGGTCGAAGATGCGCCACGCTCCGGAAGGCCTGTAGTCGAAAATTGCGATAAAATAGCTGAATTGGTCGAAAGAGACCGACATAGTAGCAGCCGTAGCATCGCTCAAGAGCTGGGCATGAGTCATCAAAAATTCATTTCAATTTCAAAAAAAATAAAAAATTCGATAAAAATACCGCAAGACGTTTTTGACAACCCATTATTAAATATAGTATAGTCTTTATACAGTTTAATATCATGGTGGAAAAATTTCAAATCAACCTTCTAATCAAATCCTACTAAATTGAAAAATACATACTTTATTGCAATGTTTGATAACAAACAAAGTATTGCAACCATTTTCACTGGCCGCGACAATTTAGACTGTCTTATGTCGTCGATTCAATTATGCTCACCTCTTGTAAGTTTAAGACAGTCACTAATTCGCATCTGCGCCACATGTATACGTGTACAGCAAATTTAGTTCATTCCTTGCATTCTAGAATTCACTCTCTATGCACTCGATTCATGTTAATGCAAATCATGTGAACATACTTAAGTATGTATGTGCGTGTTGATGGATTGGTGGCATCGTGTTCGTGCAGCACGGGTGGCATAAATTCAGTTTCAGTTTGGCGGCACTGTGGCATTGTATAGCAGGTGCTGTGGATAACTTCTGTTAGTGGATTTTTAAACCAATCACACAAATTCCGAAAGAGAGTAGTATGTTTTTCAGCTAACGGTTGCTTGAAAATGCGGGAACAAAACAACAAAATACTTAATGTATGTATTAGATCTATAACTAAATTCGCGCGGTTTGCCAAGAGATGGCTTATTTTGATTATTATTGCATTCTTCCAATATTTCGTTTGCTCAATGAAGATTGTTGCCAAACACAAGAAGAGCTTGCAGAAGCCGTTCAGAAACGAATTGGTATGTCAGATATGCTACTTGAACGCTATAAAAAAGTCGCTTTTGTATTCGATTGTGACTAGTGATGATATATTGTTCCATTAAAAATTGCTTAAATCAAGGACAAAGCCGAATATACATGAGGAAGGGATAATATTCTTATTTGTAAAGATTAATAGGACGTTCCGTATTATGAGTCTCTAAAACGGGGTGAACCCATTAATGGGAAATACTACAGACAACCATTCATCAAATCGAAGCGAGTGGTTGCCAAAAAATTAACGAAAATTGCGGCTAGACACGAGGAAATAATTTTCGTGCTGCAAACCTGTTAAAAACTATTTGGAAAACAGCGGCTCTGAAGTTTCGCCTCACCTACCATACAGTCAGACCTTGCATCTTCTGATTAATATTTTCTTCGGTCGATGCAGAACGTCAGAACAGAGTATCAAAAATTTACGCGATTCATTCTTAGCTTTTCGGTTGGAATAAAAAGATTGCCAGAAAAATGGGAAATTTGAGCAATACAACTGTACAAAAAAAAAACAACAAGCGCTAATATAAAACTAGTATAGTTATCTTAATTCATTCCAGTGAAATTGTGCAACATACTCATCGATAACATTGCTAAAATCATAGTAGTCAAGTTTCATATAGTCCTATAAAAATTCTTAAGAAAACTGACATCAAGAGAATGAGCTGGCTATTTTAGAACCCCATTGTTACCTTGCTGGGACATGTCCTCAATCTAAAAGCTTTACTTCATTAATGGCAGCAATGCGTTTTATAAAACGTCGCCGTATAAGTTTCGGAAAATCATCATTATATATTATTAAACAATATTTAAAAAATAATGGAAGTTTGACGGTCGCAGTTCGAAATAATTTGGGGTGGAGACATAATTGGACCATAATTTCCAGGTACCTTCCAAGTCCACAACCACACCTCCTATAAAAGAGGAAATTCGACGTTACGTCAATGAAATGTGTTTTGCATCCAATGAAAACAATTCCGATTTTTGATTTCAATTCGAGTTTTTATAAATTTTTTATGAAATCTAAATTCCTTACATCTGGGTATCCGGTCATTTACAAATAGAAGGAAACGAAAATGCAGAGACGAGTTATCCCGCTCGTGGGCAGCTGGAAAAACAATTCCTTTAAGCTGTCCCAGACCATTCGCTCCTTCATGGGTGGTTTGAAGCAATGGACCCTATAGGACAGACCAAAAGTTTCCTACTTCTAGTCAAAAGGGAGTAATGTTGTAGGGATTGTCACAGGGTACCAACTATTCAGATCCCACCTTCAGAAAATAGGAAAAGAAGAGTCGATGGAACGCAGAGAATGGGAGGAGGATGACGAAACGGTGGAACATAACATATATTCAGCTATATGCCAATGTTGTTAAGAGACCTTGGTGGAAAAGAATCAGGTTTTTTTATAAATGGGCCTAACGATGCCCTTTGTCACATTCCCATTTGTTGATAATTACAGCTATGGACAGAGACTTAGCGCACTTTCTTATTGTGAAATACAATCCTTAATAACGTTACATTTAAAGAAAGTAGAACCGTTATATTGCACATTTATTAGTTCACTAAAAACTAGAATAGTTCAAAATACCTAGTTTCTTATAATAAATATATAATGTTTGGTTCCGTTTACGTTCTTAAGGTAAAGTTCATTTGGACAAGTATTTGCGCATTTTATAAGATCTATAAGGCAAAATAAATATTATTAACAAGTGACGTGAAATTCTCTGATAGTATATTTACCCTGGTTAATACATTGTGGATGCATGGTAAGCTCTCTATTAATCTTTGACATCTGTCCACAGGAATAGAGTTCAATGCCTCCTATACTAATGCCCATCAAGAAGTAAAATTTTTTCTTGTGTAAGCCAGTTTTTTATTACCTTTGCAATATGCTAGGGAGCGTTATCGTGCATAAAGATCCAGTTTGCTGGCATTACATCATATACATTTTATTTGTTATAATATTAAGATATGCAAATTTATCCATATTCTCTTCTATCTTTGGCAGTGGTCCAACTCCACGCCTTGAAAACGACCCCCAAACTTTTCAATTTCCTGCACTGTGCTTTACGGTCTTTTGGGTATAAATTGACGTTTTGGTTTTTTTTTTCTTGATGTACAAATGTTTTTTCATCAGGACTAATGTGGTTTATTTCGGTTTCATCCGTGAAAAGTATAATTTTCCAAAAAATTAAATCTTTTAATGTGTGAGTATAAGCGAATGGTAAACGTACTTTAATATTCTTTTTCGGCAGTAGTGTTTTTATGCTCATACGCTCAAACAAATTATTTTCATTTAAACGTCTCCGCGCAAGTCTACTTGACACGTTTCAGCCCAATTCTGCATTGACTTCGACCATTATTGCGCGTGAGGATTTGAAAGGATCAACTTTACATTTTCTAATAATTATTTTGTCCTCGCAGTGGGCTGTTTTGCGAAGCGGCGCTTTACGAATTATGTTTTAAGATAACAGATTGGGATCACTCTATACATTTTAGATGGCATTGTGCATAATTTTTCTGGAATATTTCACTACATTAGCACTTTATACTTGGTTTGTACCGTTTTTGTAAAGTAAAAGTAAAAGTAATTTCCTTTCGCCATTTTATTAAAATGTGTAATAAAATTAACTATTGAGTACAACTTCACAACTGAGAGTGGTTATTTTTAAAATAAACACAACTAATGACAGTAATATTTCCAATTATGAATGCAAGTGAGCTAAAACTCTGTCCATAGCTGTATATAGCAACTTATAAACGAAGATCTGATGTAGAAATATCTTAACTCTTTCTGGAAATAGGCTGAAATATCTAGAAAATTTTAAAAACTCTGTCTGTCTTTTGAGAGACGAACAGTATTCGTTTGAAGTTCAATTTATTTTATTTTTGGGTACTTTTGTTACTGGCAATACTGTACCTCGTGAATGTAATACATGTATAACAATCGGCGGACCCGTTCCAAGCACTTCCTTACTTGTTATAATTTATGCTTGCAGTTTTCTCCGCGGATTTATTAGAATGCAAAAGTGTAAGAAGTTAAAAGCCACACTCACATCACATGTACACACACATACTCGTTGGCAAGAAAACAATCCATGCCACAAATATAGTAAATATTTAAAAATTGCATTCGGCATTAAGCACTGAGCGTTCACAAATATGTATTATACATGTAAGTGTGTGCGGCGAATAGGCAGATGCATCTCTCTTGTGAGCAACTTCGGCATCATACTTTCGAATTTACATAAATAAAGCGCTGCGAAGTGCAAGCGCTTGTGACATTGGCGGCAATTGCATTCAGCCGCACATACCAATAAGCGTGTGTGTTTGAGCACAGCATAGTGCGTAAGGTGATTTTATCGCATAAATTTATTCGTATTCGGCAACACAACCGCCTTATGGCCACACATGTATGTATGTTTGTTATATGCGTATGTGCATATGCAATATGGGAGAGTGCGCAAAAAAGCGAACGTCAACTTGTTGCAACAAGGTGAAAGCGAATAACACGACACTCATCTGCACATCATCATTTCCAATTGTTGAAAAATTGCATTCGCCATGCTCCTCCTTGCCTGGCTAGCAACTCTTTCGCTACAGTCTTTCTTTTTGGGTTTAAGTTATGTGCGGCAGACAGATATATTGACGTTTAACGGTGCGGTCATAAGCCAACGCATTGCGTGATCAAAAGCAATTGCATGTTTGTACAGTGGCACAAATAACTCAATACCATGCGGGTAATAGTGAAGAGTTAATACTATAAATCGAATATATGACTATCTCTGGCGCCATTTTGCAAAAACTTATAAGTCTAGTGGGTTCACAAAATTTAAATATAGTAGTACAAAACCGTTAGATTTTTGCCAACCACCTTAACCTTGAGGTTAACCGAGGTATCGAGGCTGATTGCCTATGCGAATGTAATGTCTGTATAGTTGTAGGTCTCTTATGGTACTGAAAATCAAATAGTTCATTAATCGACAAAGTGCCTGAACCCTGTCACCAATCGGTTGGTGCGAATAATTTCAGTTCAGCTAATTAACCCGTATGACAACTGGTTCGAGACCTCAGATATTTCAACATTACTTTTGCCAAAGCAGTAAAGTTTCCTAATTATACCCTTAAGTTTGCCACGAAGTTTGTAACTCCCAGAAGGAAACATCGAAGACCACATAAAGTATGTTTATAAATCATGAGCATGACGAGCTGAATCGGTTTAGCCATGCCCGTCTGTCCTTCTATCTTTATATACTCGTAATTTTGCACACGTCGTTTTCTCTCAAAAAGCTGATCATTTGTCGGAACCGGTGATATCGGACCTCTGTAGCATATATATGCCATAAAAACTGAACGATCAAACGCAAGTTTCAACAAAAAAATGTATTTCAAAATGTTTCGTATTAATTGATAGATGCCCAATGAAATATCGAATTCTGTTATATACTTCGGCATATTGTATATTACTTAGAGCAAATAGCGACTTCTAGCGATCTACCCTTTGGAAAACTATGCCGCGACCACAAAAGTGCTAATGATTGAAAAGTGCTCATCGCCCCGGAGCAAGGAGTTTTCTATTTGAAAGGCTGTAAGGATCTAGAAACCTGCAATTCTAGCGTATAGTATGTGTAAGGGATGCGTTAAAATAATGTTCTTATGTGGAACTATGTATATGGCATACCCGAGCTGCTGATATATTAAGGATTGGCATGCTTGGCTATTATATACTATATGTATGTATATACATATATATATGGAGCTGTTAACTTTCGATTCATTGAAGTTGAAAATCAGAAAAAAAATTGTGTCATCTCTTCTCGCATTTTGTACCACTGTAAAGGATGCGACTTTGTACTGGTCAATGGGAAAAGAAATTTCACATCTGCAGTGGCGTACTGCTGGAGTATGATTATAGCTCCTTGCAGATGTTTTCAGGTCATTCGCTGCACACATACTTTAACATAAATGTACAAATTTGCAAGTTAACATTTTGTTGAGCAATTCTTTGGAGGATATTATTTGACACTTCATTTACTTCCCTATCGACTTTTTGAAAATTTATATGTCATACGATGTCCCTTTTCTTTGTGCTTTATTGTAAAGAGTATTTGTTGCTTCTTCATATCTCTTGTGACTTTCACTCGTATTACATGTACCCTTTCACTTCCTGACCGCCACAATGCTACAAATATATGACTACAATCAACACGCACTTTTGCGTTGGGCTTTTACAGTTCAATAAGAAAGCACTGAAGAAAGAAACTAAGAGCTATTAAATTCGCTAAGTAGCATTCATATCATAGCTTAGATCTTAATACAAAGTAAACGTTCACAAAACATAACGACGCAACCAACTAAGTACGGATTTGGGGGTTTGGGAAGAGTAAAATTGAGGATAGACTCATTAGTGCTGGTCCACAGAACGGTAACACGCCATTAGTGTGGCGGAAAAGAAAGTTTACAAAAGCGTGTCTACGCTTCGCTGTCAAAATCTCAATAGCAATCATTTGCTGCACTGCCTTATACAACACACATTGCAAAGGAATTGATTTCATTTTAACCGCTTAAATACCAATTGTTTACTCAGGTGACGCTGAAGCACTTTGCATCTGCGAAGAATTACTGTTGTCTCTGTGTGTGTTAAAGCACAACTTTTTCTTTCTTCGTGCTTGCTGCTGTTATTTATCTGTGATAATTTCTGGCATTAGAGGATGGAATCATCTGTAGAAGTTCACGCAAGTGAGGATAGTTCTCTGATCGCCATTCCCTTGGCCAGGAACGATTATTTTACATATGGCTCAAGCAGCTCACGACTTCCGGTCTTTGACCAAGTATCCATCCGTTTGAAGGCGAGCTAAAGTGAGAAGGCGAAACACCTTCACAGGGTTGTGCACTGAGTTTGGGACCCGCCACGTAAAAGCGCCCCCAATGAAAGATTACCAGCTTCCACGGATGAGAGAAACCCCTTTTGATCGCGACCATGGCAAACGAAATAAAGACTACGATTTGAGGGTCCGGTCCCTTAATTGGGAAGTGCCGCTGCCTAGCTGGTTAATGTCCTCGCTAGAGTAAAGGCTGACCACACCGCTGTCCAAGAAATGCGATGGACGGGACAAGAACTGAAGCGAGTAGGTCCTTGCGGCATTTACTACAGTGGCCATATAAAGGAGCGCACGCTTGGTGTGGGATTCATGTTGGGAGAGAGACTCCGTCGCCGTGTACTATCATTCACTCCGGTGAATGAACGTCTAGCCATAATCCGCATCAAAGCGATGTTCTTCAACATATCGCTGATTTGCACCCACGGCCCGTCGGAAGAGAAAAAATTCAAACCTGGCTGTCTCCCAAAGCATACTAAAATTATGGAGGGAGCACTTCTCCAGCCTGCTGAATGACATAACGCCAGGAGAAGGCGAATTCGATTTTCTAATCGATGACGATGGAGCAGACGTTCCATTGACCAACTATGAAGAAGTTCCAATAGAAATTACCAATGGGTTGCCGGCCGAGCTATTCAAACACGGCGGCGAAGAATTGATATTTAAGTGTACTCTGCCCAAACCACAAAAAAGGAGATCACACAATCTGCGCCAACTACCGTGGGATAAGCCTCCTCAACATTGCTTACAAGGTTCTATCGAGCGTATTGTGTGAAAGATTAAAGCCCACCGTCAACAAACTGATTGGACCTTATCAATGTGGCTTTAGACCTGGCAAATCAACAACCGACCAATATTCACCTTGCGCAAAATTTTGGAAAAAAGCAGTAAAAGGAGAATCGACATACTCCACCTCTTCGTTGATTTCAAAGCTGCTTTCGACAGCACGAAAATGAGCTGCCTTTATGCCACGATTTCTGAATTTGGTGTCCCCTCTGCAAAACTAATACGGCTGTGTAAACTGACGTTGAGTAACACCAAAAGCTCCGTCAGTATCGAGAAAGACCTCTCCGAGCCGTTCGATACCAAACGAGGTTTCAGACAAGGCGACTCCCTATAAATAAAATAATTCGAGCTGCAGAACTTAATAAGGGTGTACAGCTGCTGGCGTATGCCGATGATATTGATATCATCGCCCTCAACACCTGCGCCGTTAGTTCTGCTTTCTCCAGATTGGATAAGGAAGCAAAGTAAATGGGTCTGGCAGTAAACGACGGCAAGACGAAGTATCTCCTGTCATCAAACAAACAGTCGTCGAACTCGCGACTTGGCTCTCACGTCACTGTTGACAGTCATAACTTTGAAGTCGTACATAATTTCGTTTATCTTGGAACCCGTATAAACACCTACAACAATGTCAGCCTGGAAATCCTATACAGGATAACTCTTGCCAACAGGTGCTACTTCGGACTGAGTAGGCAATAGAGATGTCCTCTCTCGACGAACAAAAACAAAACTCTATAAGTCCCTCATTATTCCCGTCCTGCTATATGGTGCAGAGGCTTGGACGATGACAACAACTGGTGAGTCGATGTTGCGAGTTTTCGAGAGAAAAGTTCTGCGAAAGATTTATGGTCTTTTGCGCCTTGATCACGGCGAATATATTCGATGGAACGATGAGCTGTATGAAATATATTACGACATTGACATAGTTCAGCAACTTAAAAGACAGCGGCTACACTGGCTAAGTCATGTTGTCCGAATAGACGAAAAGACTCCAGATCTGAAAGTATTCGACGTAGTACCTGCCGGGGAAACAAGAGGAAGACCTCCACTCCGTTGGAAGGACCAGGTGGAGAAGGTCCTTCGCGTAGAATATCCAATTGGCGCCACGTAGCGAAAAGAAGAAACGACTGTTGTTAATTCGGCTATAATCGCGTAAACGTTGTCTAGGCCAAAAAAGGAGAAGATTCTCTGGCATTGCATCATCTTCAATTTCATATTGATAATTGATCACTTGCTGAACAAATGTTTTTACTTCGCCAATATCCATAGTCAGTGCAATCGCAGTATGTAGGAAACACCAGTGGATTAAATCGTTCGAAAGGCTTATTCAGCGGAACCAAGTGAAAAAACGCTGTTGTTCAATAGCCTTTCTTTTGACAGATCACACTTGTATCGTATCAAGCTGTCATGTCATTTCTCTTTAGGATTGTTTGGTATTCTATTATGGAAAGACCTGAGCCTGTACAAGACTTATGTTCAACTTTTTTACAAAAATTTACGTTCTGTTAACAAGGTGTTTGTCGGGTTTCGCTTAACTTATGGGCAACATAATCGGCCTACTGAGCGTACTATTCGCAACACCATCACCCATCTTGAGACCCAGCATTAATTATTAGATAATATTGGATAAAGTAGACCGCGTTCAGCACGCAGTCAGGAAAATATAGCATACGTAGCTGAACGTGCAAAATACAGCTTGTGCAAGAACCGAATGGCTTCGCTCTATGAGTTCTTGAAAAGTTCCAAAAAGATCCAACGTTTTCGATCCAAATTTTCTTCATCAATATCTTCATCTGGCTCAATGGATATGTAAGCAAGCAAAATTAATCCACTTGAGACGAAGAGCAACCTGAGGAGATTCAAAAGCTGTCATTTTATTCGGAAAAAATAATGATTTGGTGTGGTTTGTGGGCCGCTGGAATGATCGGTCCATAGTTCTTCAAAAATGATGCCGGTGAGAACGTAACCGACATTGGCGATCATTATCGCACCATGCTGCCTGTAACCAATTGTTTGATGCTTGAAATTAAAGCTCGTGATCTCAGCGACATTTGGTTTCAACAATACAGCGTCACTTTCCACACATTGCATCAATCAATGAATTGCTAGTTTTCAGTCGAAACGCTTGACCAAGGCATCAAAAATTGGCCTCAATGGATGGACCTTCTCAAACGTAGCCGTGGCCAATATTTAAAAGAGAAAATCTTTAGCAAATAAATGCCAAAGAATGTACTATCGAATGATAATAAACATTCCCCAATAAATTAGAAATTTCTGTGTTTTTCCTTTAAAAAAGTAGGGAAATTTTAAATGGATCACCCATTATATGAAAAAAGTTTGGAACAGTGCTAAGAATATTAATGTTTCGCCTAAATCGTACCCACTTTATTAAAATGTTTCTAAAACAGCTGCGTGTCCCCACTTCACGAGGGAGGAATAGAAGTTAGGAAAAAACATTATCTTAATCTGTAATATTAAAGCGTAAAGAAAAGAATACACGAAATCATAAATTTTTTTTAATCTGCATAATTATACGTCTTGAAACTGCCTCTGCAGAAGTATTGTGAAATAATTAGCAACCAAATTAATTTGATGTATATACATATGTTCATTGCATTTTATGTATTTATGAAATAACTTTTCTTTAGTGGAGTGAATATTTGACTTTTTTAATTAATAATATCTTCATTTCCTTCATTTTAATAAAATTCTTTGCTAGAAAGTTCGTTCCTTAAGTCTTTCAATCAAGAAAAAATTTAATATCGAGTTGATGTTCTCTGTCATTTGTGATGCAAAAGGTATGGTCTTCATCGATTACCTTCAAAAGGGTAAAACAGTCGCATGGCTCTAAGATGCCGAAACGCAAACCCACTTGTGGTAGAAAAAAGTGATCTTCCAACATAAGAATGCACCGGCTTAGACCTTCGCCATCACCACGATTAAATTGTTTTATGCTGCGAAATGGGGTATCATCTGCAGTATTCTCTATACTGGGCTCCGAACGACTGTTTGCTTTACAAAGATGAAAAATTTTCTTACCACATTGCCGCCCGAAGACCCTCCAGGAAACGAGGGGTTATAGAATATGAAACTTGCAGATGGAGCTAATTGAAAAAATAAAGAGAAAAATGCACCAATTTTATATTTTTTTTTTTATTTTAAAGGCTAAGCACCTAATTTTATAATACTTCAAAAGCTCTGTGGTGAAAGATATTTTGTCCTAGTAAAAAGAGAAATAACGGGTGTTTTTTATAGATGTGTGGTTTTTAATAAAGCATTACTCTTTCCGGGGTTAGTTTTGCTGTTACTTGATTAGTTGCAAATCGTGCAAATTTGTTGCCAAAATAATGGTTCGCATCGACATAATCCAAGCAGAGTCGGTAATTCGAGCAACCATGGACGACATGGAGACGCCATAAAGTCCGACCGAAGGCTCTATTACTGCATTGAAGCAGATGCATAATTTCAATATGAGGAAAAAAAAATATTTTTATATTTCATATTCAAATTATGTTTGGTGGTACAATATAAATTGTCTACCTATACCTAGGCATAATAAGCAACCACTCTTAAATTTCAAAATCTCGCCGCAACTCAACTATTTTTGATATAAACAAGGATTTAACATGAGATTTAAAGTATATGCAAGGCTCTCAGAAACTTTTTTGTAGAACTAACTTTTCTTTTTAAATAAATTATGAACTGTTTCATGTAATATCTACATAGTTACTAGGCACTGCGAATAAAATAGCCTTGCTTTGATTCCTTTAACAATAAATACATAAGCCTACGAGTACAATAAGTACTTTCATTTCATTGTTTTGTTGTGCATAACTTTCAATTTCACAGCTGCAGTGGTTTAAGGTGGAACCGCCGTCAAAGTCTACTTCACTTTCGCACTTTTCGCACAAATGGTAAACATCCGTTTACGGCGGTGCGTACGCTGCAACAGCAACTGATTCCACAGAAATGATATTTGCTGCGAGCTGGCCGGCCCGAAGACTGGCCGTTTACCGGTTGCCTGCCAGTTCGCTGCTGTCGTTTAATGAATGGTAACAATAACAACAATACGTTAAAATTGGTGAATGAAATGATCATATCTAATTTATAAATTACTGTTCGAAAGCGAGTTTCTTCTTAACTAGTCATTAAAAAATTGTATTAAAATTGAAAAACGTAATTTTTTATTTATAGAGCATAAATGTTGCAACTGTACTCTACTCACTCATTATCAATTTTATAATTTTTTTTAATTATGATAAAGAAAAAAACTATGAGTTGAACTACCCTGTAGATATTTGCTATTTGGAAAGTGCGTCATTGAAAGTTGAATTTCTCAAATACTCAGCTGTATTTACCGACATGCACACACTATATATGTACATATAAGAAGGTATGTATATACATATGTATGCCGAGCTGCGTTTTCTCAACAACGTCGTAAGCAGTAAGAGTTGCTCATTACTCACACGATCACACTACGTTGCCGCGCCGAATATTTTTCACTTTGACAACAAATAAATTAAATTTATTGTCGAAGCCAATTTCCCTACATTTCGCCGACTGTAATAATTATATTGTTTAACAACAGATTTTGTTGCTGTATTAATTATGATGACGACTTTATTACGATTACAAAAACTGCTGTCACATTGAAGAGCACTCATTACCTGCTTACACCGCCGCACCCTCCTGTCACTTTTACTCGTTATTATTGCTACACTTTTGGCGCACGCAACTTAAGCCGATTTCTAGGACTTCCTGACTAAATTGTCATTTTTTGATGACAAAGACCTAGAAAATGCTTACGAGGTGATGCTGAGTTCATCGTAGAGCTATTTCGAAGACTTATGAGATTTTCAAATCGTAACAGAAATTTGCATTTTGCTTATTCATCTGAATAACAGTAAAATAGATGAATTTGGGTAAAAGAAATTTTTTCGATTTGATATGTAAATCTCTGCTCATAATCGGCGGCGGTCTGTTGAGAGTCACCGCCCAGGTGTTGGCCAGCTCATTTACATTGTAACTGCATACCGCATATAGCCAATTTAATACATAATTACACACACAAACACAGACGTTTATATACGTGTATGGTAAACTCGTACATTGCATGAATGGGCTTTTGACAGCTGCGTGCGCTGCGGCACATAACCGTACAAGTGTACATATATACGTATGTAAGCTTTTGTGTAAGCGAAATACCTATAACAACCACTACATGCGTAAGCGGCGCGTTCGCTGAGATGCTGTTGACAAGCACGTTGACAGCCGTCCACGGCAACAGCAATAAGCATTCAAAATATGTAAAAGATGTCATAAAATGCGACACAAATACCATAAAAGCCGAAAAAACGAAGAAGACTACGCAACGACTTTCCCTTTTTCTTAATTAATTTAAGCTTGCCGTAGCCGTGGCCGAGAGTTGAAAATTTCAGCTGAGGAATCACTGCTGAACTTATGACAATAATCGCGTTTCACATGTTTCGAGTGAGTATTTTCCGCTGACTTATTTCAATTGCAATTATCAATTTCAAATCGAACATCGCTCACCATTTTTTGTATCTGAAATATCACAGACTAACTGGAAATAATTATGTTTCATTTTGGTCGTCCACTTTTTGCCATTTTGACGCTAGGGACATTATTCCATCAGTGTAAATCGAAATTTCCAGAACGAACCGTTGTTGTGCTACACGAACTGATACAGCATAGACTCCGCAAACTTCACACATTTCATTGGTGGCTTGCGTGGCATTCTTCCTTTTTTTATACAAAAATTTCAAAATATAGCGAATTTCTTCATTATTTTAACTCATTTTTGAACAGCTGTAACTTTTTTTCAACTTCCCCGAATTAAATTTTTGGTTAAATGAAGCTTAAAGTCTCACCTTTCCCACATTATATGGTATGACACAATGTTATTGGTGCCACTGGAGTTATACGAGTGCCACGACATCTATTAACAAAATACGAAGAGACTTTTTCGACTACCAATATATTAATGAGTTTATGGTGGCTCCATTTATAGGTAGGTTATATAAATGTTCATATGTAGTATTTCCTTTAACTCCGGTTGGAGCGTAGATCCAAATACTGCTGGGAAATTGTTATATCGTCAGGAAGTATAATGCCTACATAACACAATCTTTATGTTCAGATAGCATCTGTTCGCTTGATATTAGCGGTTGCAGACAACTTTGCCTTCGGGCACGCTGCACGCATTATAAAGGTGCATATTTTATGGCAGGTCCTTAGACCAAGGTAGTAGCTCCATTAACGAACTAGGAAACCTGAACTAATCACCCAAATTTCTGATAATACAAGTTTACTGAAACCATAGGTAAGATGAATCATTATGACATTTCTAAGGAAATTTTGCTGTATGCACTTTTCTTTTCGACGATGGAAATTTTATCAATCATCTGCTGGAAATGTTCATATCAGATAAAGATCCACTTAAAGTTCAGCCGAACCTCAAGCTGCTCAAGCCCCGCCTTTTCTATAACAGGACATTCGGGGCAAAGTGGACTTGTACACGCGTACATCGAAGGGTGAATAGGGTAATTTGATAAATGGGTTTAGAATCGGACTCTGAGTATTGGCTGTTAATTATCTGCTATGAGACTTCAAGATGTGGCTGCCCGGCAAACAAGGCCGTGGACCTTCAGATCCTAGAAAGCAAGCTTCAGAGCAGAGCAAAGATAGTATCGGTTGCTTTTTAATGGTGTTGACGCAACAATCTTTCACACAATACGCTCGATAAAACCTTATACTTATCGGACGGTAGTTGTCGCAGATTGTGGAGTCGCCCTTTTTGTGGATTGGGCAGAGCACACTTAAATTCCAATCGTTGGGCATTCTTTCGCCCGACTAAATTCTGTATTCTTATCAGTTTTTCGCCGCCATGTTTGAATAGCTCGGCCAGCATTCCATCGGCCCCCGCCGCTTTGTTGTTCTTCGGACGGGTAATTGCTATTCGAACTTCTTCATGGTCGGGCAATGGAACGTCTGCTCCATCGTCATCGACTGGGGAATCGGGTTCGACATCTCCTGTTGTTATGTTTTCACTGCCGTTCAGCAGGCTGGAGAAGTGTTCCCATAATTTTAGTACGCTCTGAGCATCGGTTACCATATCACTTCGGGGAATTCTACAAGAGTATGGTCCGTCTTGAAACCTTCTGTTAGTCACCGCATTTTTTCGTAGAATTTTCGAGCATTACCCCTGCCGGCCAGCTTGTAAAGCTCTTCATACTCACACATTTCGGTCTCTCTCTTTTTCTGCCTGCAAATGCGTCTCGCTTCCCTCTTCAGTTCTTGGTATCTATTTCGTCCCGCACGAGCTTGAAATGGCGTCCCACAGTTCCATTATACCGAGTTGCTGTTGAGTGCTCTCAGAGAACAGGAGTGAAAGACGAGTAGAAAATCGTTCAGCTGTCTGTTTTGATTGCAGCTCTCGACGTCGAACCTTTTTTGTGCTTGTTGACGTGCTTTTCTTGCTACACAGAAGCGGGTGCGTATCTTGGTCACATCATCCTTCTCTTCCGTCGGGGCATGAGCGCAAATTAAGGATATGTTGAAGAACTTCGCTTTGATGCAGATTCTGGTTAGACGTTCATCAACAGTGGTGAATGCCAACACTCGGTGACGGAGTCTCTCTCCCACCACCAATCCCACACCAAATTTACGCTCCACGAGGACCTATTCGCCTCAGTCTTTGTCCCGTCCATCGAATTTCTTGGACGACGGTAATGTTAGCCAATTAAGGGACCAAACATTCCAGCCCCAAATCTTAATCCTTAACACGTTTGCCGAGTGGTCATCAAAAAGGGTGTCACTTATCCGAGGCCGTGGTTTTCTTTTCATTTGTAGTGTTTTTTTACGTGGCGGGTCCCAAACCCAGCACGCAACCCTGTGGGATGTTTTGCCTTTTCACTTTAGCTCACCATCAAACGGATGTTTTCTGGCTACTCAAAGGATAGACCGGAAGTCGTGAGTTGCTTGAGCCATATGTAAAAGAATCGTTCCTGGCCACTCCCAAGTGAATGGCAATCAGAGACCTTCCCCACATTCGTGTACTTCTACACATGGCTCCATCCTGAAAGAGGTTACTCTAAGTAAAAAATGTTGCATTTTCAACGATGGATTCAATTTCAAACTGAATAACTGCTAGCATCCCGACACTAAGCTCTTTCCTGATAGTATTTTTTCTGCTCAACTTTCTGAGAGAGAGGTGTAAAAGGAGTGATTTTTGTTTTAACAAATAGTCAGTTTCAGGTAGCAGTTCTTCAAAGCAGTGAGCATATACTCCGATAGAAGAAACTGATTTTGAGATCACCGCTGGAGCGCTCGATCTAAGTAATGCCTAGCCCTGTAACCAAAAATAACGATCAACTTCATGATGACACTAGTATGGGTGCCTACATACAGCAAAATTGCAACGAATTTCTGATCAGGTTCCTATGTTGGGCTTCACCCGGGTTTGTAGAAGCGTAATCAACCATAAGCACTTCCCCAGCGTAATCGCAAAGTATTTACAGTCCGAGGAAAATGTTAAAAGGTGTGGTGACACATAATCACAAAGGTTTTTTTATGAAAGAAAATATTAAATAAGTTCGGGTGACACTGAATATTTTATGCTTACATATATACAACTTCCAAGAATCAACACCCGCGAAATACCATAAGATGTAAAAAGTCAACCAGACGATCAGAATCTAATCATTTTCTTAGGAAAACAAAAATCATTATATGTAGTATATGCGAGTTAGAAAAATATTCCTGAGTTTGATTAAGGTACCTCACATAAAAGCGTCAATCTTATAGAGCAAAGTCAGATCCCGATATTAGTTATATGGGGGCTAGGTCAAGTTTTCATCTAATTTTATATAATTTAAGCGCAATCTTTGCTACTACTGTTATGAGTAAAACATGTTCTGTAATTTTCCTTGAGATAACTCAAATATTTGCCGATATATTCCGTATAAAGTCACCTGAAAGTTCGAAAATCTTTATAGTAGGTATGTATATTGGGGCTCAGGAAGGTATTAACATGATTCAACCCATTTTTAATACACAGAACTACTAATGTCAAGAAAAAAATCTTTCTGAATTTCAATTATATATCTCACACATCGATCGATATTTTTGTTCAAAAGTCAACTATAGATACTGGGGTTTAGGATTTGAGCCATTTTTGGTCATAAGTTGCTATACTTTAAAGGAATTATTAGTTCGAAATTATATCCCGTTATATTAATTACTTCTTGATATGCGTGATAAGTGAAAGAATCAAATGGTATTTAAAATTGTGTCATATATCAAGTAGGCGTGCTTTTGGTCCGATTTCAGCCATTTTCACACTGTGGCATAGGAATATGAGAAAAATGCCATTTACTAAGTTTAGTCGAAATCGGTTTGGTCGGTTCCTGAGATATATGATTTCACCAGAAAGTAGACGGTGCCACACCCATCATCCTTTCACACTGCCTCCTACAGCCCTCTCATGTCATCACGGAGATAAAATTCAATGCGCTTTTAGTAGTTTTGAACGGTACCGTTATATGGGTATTTTCCGATTTCATTCATTTTTATTCTGTCGGTAGGAGTTCTTAAAATATTTGCGCTAATTATATTTGGTTGTTGTGTCTTTAATAGTTTAGGAGATTCGCACATTAAACTAATTAGGTGGCGGAACCACGCCAACTTTTTCAAAAAATTTTTCCTACAGTTGCCCCTTTCTACTGCAATCTTCTTTGAAAAATTACACTTTTTTGTCTTATTTTAGTGCTTAGTTTTGACAATTTATAGGTTTTCGATTAATGTCGGTCCGATTATGCCCATCTACGTACTCATAGTTTTTTTTCGTATTAGGAATCCCACATACCAAGTTTCATCAAGTTATCTCAGTTTTTATTCAACTACAGCTTGCACGGACGGTCCGTACCGTATTTCAACCTTTCTCGTCATCCTCTTATAAATTTGATTTATATATCTCCTAAACCATTAAAGTTACAACAACAAAATTTTCTAAGTGCAAATACTACAAGAACACCTATCGACAGTGTGAAAATCGGAGGATAACCCCGCTCACTGACCATATAACGGTACTGTTAAAAACTACTAAAAGCGCGATAAATCGATAACTAAATACGCCAGAAACATTGAATTTCACCACCGAAATGGTATGAGAGAGCTTCATGGGAGCTGGTGTCAAAATTTTACTATGGGCGTGGCACCGCTCAGTTTTTAGGAAAATCCCATATCTCGGGACCCAACCAAACGATTAGAGAAAAAATTTAAAATTTAATAAAAACAATAACGCCTACATATTTCCACATGGTTCGCTCAGTTTCCTGTACACAAATCAAGAAGTAATTACTATAACGGCATAAAACTTTGCAGAGTAATGTCTTTAATGTGTGCCACCATGTGATCAAAAATTATTTAAATCCAAGAAAAACTTTTCAAGCCCCTTGGTACCGAATATTTAGACCCCGGTACCTATGGTTGACTTTTGGTCAAAAATGTTGGTCAATGTGGAGATATATAATTGGAATTAAAAGATAATCTTTTTCTTAAAATGATATGTCTGCATGTCAAAAATGGGTTGAATCGGACAAATTCTTCCCTTAGCTCCCATATACTCAATATGTATGTCATGTTTTACTTATAACAGTGTATCTTTGTGCCTAAAATATAGTAAATAAATTTGAGCGAAAACTTGGCCTAGCTCCTATATAACTAATATCGGGATTTTCGAACATCCGACTGACGTTACGCTATATGATTGGTTTTACACCTTAAAGTATTTCCCTGGCTTTGATTTTGCAAGTTGCAAGAGTATACAATTTTTTAAAATTGTAAGAATATAAAATGTCTTACTATTTTTTGCCCACCGTAATATGTTGAAAATTCTAAAAATGGATTTCTTTAATCTTTGAAGGGACTTAAAAACATTTTATTGAAGTTGTGTTACAAACAATGTAAGTATTTGGGAGACCTAATTTTACATGATTGAAGGATTATTTATACAACTATCTGCAAATGTATATAATTGACGCCTTTAATGACATAAAATTTTGTCATGTGGCGAAATGGGAAGTTCTAAGTAATATAGTAGATAATAAAATAATGGTGATAACCGTCGTAGCATGCTCATGATCGCAAATTATCTTCAATAAAAGTATTTATTTTTGGAATGGCCGGCGATGACCGCGAACAAGCCGTTTCACTCACGGGCGTAGCACCGTTATTGTATATAGGTATGATTTGACAAATGCCATTGCACTTTGTTTGATAAAAGGAAAACTTTTCCAATTTCGCAGTGCCAACTATGTTCGCCACTTGTCATTCTACTCGTTGGCTTACGGCTAGCGTATTCCACCGACAGTGACAGCGCATTACTCTTTCTGCTGCTAACCTGTTGGCTTAGTTTTCGGTGTGCGCTGAATGAAAGTTTGTTTACTTTTTCTTAATACCCATATTTCATGACCAGCCTGGTGTTGCGTGCAGCATAATTCATAAATGCTTTATGAACCAATTCAACAATTATTTGCGCTTTGTTAATCAGGGTAATTATTGGCGATTGTAGGAAAAAAAGAAATAATTTTTTAATATTTTTATAACTATTTGTTGTTGTTTCATGCAATAAGCATCAGTTTACTTCTTCAATTTATATTTTTTAATGATTCATTATTATGTGAGGAGAAGGCGAAATTACCAAAAAAAGACTCATCAACTGAAACCGAACCGACGGAAAGCTCGTACCACTAATCTCTATGTATACCTATCTTACAGCGCTAACACAAATTGGAATACTACCAATGTTCAAAGGAATTTCATCCAATCCTTCTAAAATTAATGGTTTTAAGGCGCCCCTACCTCTGCTAATATTTCTATTTATAAATTAAAAACGGTATCAATTAGATTGTCATACCACCGATAAGTCCAAGGAATTCTGCTTTGTCTAGTCTCCCAGCTCTCTAAACGGAGATTCATTCAAACGAAAATACACAGATACCTACATACGTATGTATATAATGGATCATCTTGCACATTTCTACTATCACTAAATACTTTGCCTTTGGTTACACCTTGTCATAATTTAGAAATGAAAGTATGATAATTTTATATTTATATAGTATGTGTTTATATGTTGATATGTATGGAGATGAATAATAGCATATTTAACTGTTTCGTTGCATCTTTAACGCTTCAACTTCGGCGAATTTATGACCAGAAGAGAAATGGCAAAGCCAACTCAAAATATTAATTATGGAAAATGTCTGCAAATTAAGTTATTGTTCATGGATCAAGGGCCATGAAAAAGAGGCAGCATCGGCGTTGCATGCATCAGAGTCGTTGCCACACAGACAAGACACAAATAAATGGCAATTTTGGATTGCCGCCACAAAAACTTAAGACCACAGTTAAAAGCTTTTTATTTGCTGAACTAACTGACCGTGGCGGCAAGCCGGCAACACGCAAGCAGGCAAAGTGCCAAGCGGGCGGATGTGGAAATCGTCAGCTAAGCATACGGGCGGATATTGCAAATACACGGGTGAGCTCAGAGGTACCGCACTAAGTGCCAACCGCAGTTAGATGCCAGACACGGCGTTGACGTATGTAAATGCACTGAAAATTAATGAAAATATCTTCGAAGAAGTGTTAGGAAAATGAAATAAAGAGTGAAAGATGCCACTGAAGCGCATAGGCCTTTACACGCCACACTCTAACTTTGGTAGAAAACCACAAAGCAAACTCAAATATTGGTTAACCATAAAAGTAGCAATAACAGCAAGTGTGTTCAAAACAACTCTAATACGCCTAGGTGTGCCGATAATAAATCCATAGCTTGTTTTTTTATTTGTAGGCAAATTTATAAACGCGTCAGTGTCACCGCAAGTTGACAATGTTACATGAACTTGTTGAATGTTGCACGTTGGAGTGGCTTACGTCTTATGGCCGTCAGCCCCGGACAGCAGCTACCAAACACTCTACAAGCATATTTGCTCGCACCCGTTCGAGTTAACCGCAAATGGAAAGAGTCGCATTTACCACTCATAGTGCACACAGCGAAAGCAATAGCGCGCATGCGCGTATATATTTACCTATATTTATTCCCAATAAGCAAAATAGCCTACTTTGTTCAAGCTCCAACGTTGGATTTCGCATTCCACTATGAATATTTGAAATAGATTAATGAATAGTAAGATATACCGATAGTTGTCAAAGGAATTGCATCCAAGCGAGGTCTTTGATGACTTGGTTAAGTTTTGCAATACAGAATTTTTCAGATATTTTTAGAAATAGCTCACCAAATAAGTCGAGAACATTTTGAATCCAGAAATTGTCCTTAAATAATTATAAGCATAATTAAAATGTTGTTTGAATTAAGGATCGGCAACAGTTGTTAGCTGATATCATTGGTTACGCAATTTCAGAATATGCAGAAAGCTACAAAATATATGCATATAAAATTAAAATATTGATTAAAAGCTCTGTATATATTTAGAAACATTTAACAGGTCGCAGTTTCTTTCTGTTGCAACGTTCCAGCTCGTTTATCTAGACAGTTTAGTCTCTTACTTGTTAACAGATTTGATATTAACTGTGAAGGAACTTCGAGAAACCAAATGGGTTATGAGATTACCAAAAGTGGCATTCGCTGGCTACGGAACTGGTAGAGTCATTAAAAGCGACCTGAAATTAAATTTCCGAGAGAGCTGATAGACGCCAAGATTATGTGCAAGAACCCTTATCACAGATTATCAAACATGCTAATAGACAGAATTAACAACTAAAATATATCAAGGACATATTTTGAACCCATTTTACAATATGAGAAAAGAGTGTCGTTGAAGGTAAAAATTCCACCTTCGGGCGATACCCGTCTACACCAGATTTCCCCGCGGCTTCGATCGAATTTAACCCCTTGAATTAATATTTAATATTATCAACAATACCCAATTACTAAATACAAAACATCAACACGAATAGATTTTGACATTTTTCGGCAAACAAATTTGAATTTCAAATTCTTGAATTTAGATTTATTTCATCGCATAAAATTGCAAAATCGAGGGAGATTTTGCAAGAAAGGCCTCCGTAATGACCTTCTGCAGGAATAAACGAAAAACTGTGCAAATTTTCACGTCTTTCCATGCTATGTTCGGACGTTCAGCGAGTACGTAACGAAATAGCTTTTCATTTTTTATGAGTAAATGGCAAACAATATGCCACATAAAATTTTAACTATAATAAAATATTTCAAAAACTCCACAAAGTTGGCTTTCGAACTTGCCAGCTGCACGCTTCTGCCGCTAGACCACTCTTCGTTGCGGCAAGTTGACCTAACGCTCGCAACAGTGTGCAAGAAATGTTAATTGTTATTTTGGCTTAATTTTTATGCGCTTTTTAATAATTTTCCAACACAATTTTCTCGGTGCGAGCCACTAATGGTTTCTACCGACTTTTTCACACCTAACAACTTTTCATCGTCGCATAAAGTGCGTACGAGTGTTGCCACTGCTGCTGTTGTGATTTTAATTTTTGGCATTGTTTGGCTGATAGCTCACACAGCTGGAGAACGTACATACCCGCATGCATACATAACAACGTGCATAGCTATATGTACGAACTAAATTTACTTCAGCTGAAAATAAACCGTATGCAGCAAGCGAAGCTGCGTTTAAGTCCAAGACGAAAGACTGAAGCGCGAAACCTGCAGAACCAGTCTTCATTCGCTTTGGCAATACCTCCGCCACTGTTGTTGTTGCTGTTGCCAACGCTGTCACTACCGCTAGCACTTTGACACTGACAATGCTTGTGTCGGCAGAGAAAAGAGCAACAGCAGCACAACCTCTGCAACAACAGCCGAAGCCGATGGCAGCAACAACAAGCCAGCGGCAGCAAAAAGAAATGCGAAATGCTATAATGGGCAAATACTACGAGTATTTGGCTGCTGGCAGCTTTGTTATTTCGCTGTTGCCATATGGAGAGTATGTGCTTACGCTACCGTTGCGGTTGTTTGGCTGTTCGACTGCTTTGGTGTTGCTGGTATGGGGCAGGCGCTCACTCTTACTGCCTTGTTTCTGCTGCTGCTGCGCCTTTTGTGGCTGCGTCTGCCATGTGCGACTGGCAATGGCTTGGCGCGCGCAGCTGGCGTCGCTGAAGAAGAGTGTAGACGCTATATAAATTGTTGAGACTATTGGAAAATTGTATCATTTCATCCTTTCACGTCTAAACGGCAACACAACCCGAGCAACGACATAAGTGGTAGAGCGGTGCGCTTTTTTCGTACGATCCCGTTATTGTTGTGTGTGGATTGATTAATATCGTTTAGTTTATTACGAACCAAAAAAAGAATTGGAGTTAAAAGAGAAAGTGCATTCAACGAAAAGTGTGCAAGTTCAAAGGTTAAGTTCAGAGTTTCGAAAAATCGAAAGCCAAAAGTTACGCAAAAAAGTCAAAAAGGACTTAAAAACATAAACAAATAAAACAAAAGTGTTTGCAAAAATGTCACAAATTAAAGCAGTTATCGGTGTCTTGTGTTTGATCACAGTTGCTGCCGCACTTCCCGCCGAGGAGACACGCGGTCATGCGCGCAATGCAGTTAGCGGGGACAATGACATTATGGATAGCATCTACAGCGATTGCTTGCGAAAGGATTCGGTGTCTTGTGTCAAATATAAGCTCTTCAATTTCGTCGACAAAGTGCTCTCCGCTCGCGAGCAGTTCTCGCTGACCGAAGGTGTGACGGTGGTGCGTTCGCCCGATGCGCCTGCCACCGAAGCTGCACGCTCCATCTCTGGCGACGAATCATTCGAGTCGTTGGCACTCAACCGCATTTCAAGCTTCTTAAATACCCACACCATTAAGGTCGAATTGAAGGGTGCGGATATTGTTCAAGCGGTCAGCTCTACTGGACGTGCGCTCGAAGATGTATCCGAATCATTGTTCGGAGGTAATGACGATCCCAACGCACCCGAAGAGAGCCGTGGCAAGAAGAAGAAGGCTGCTAAAATTTTGGGCCCCATTCTTGCTTTGGTCGCATTGAAAGCCGCCGCCCTGTTGCCACTCTTGTTGGGCGCAATCGCTTTAATCGCCGGCAAGGCTCTGCTCATCGGTAAAATCGCCTTGGTGCTGTCCGCTGTGATTGGTCTGAAGAAACTGCTGTCTCAAGAGAAACATGTCACCTACGAAGTGGTCGCCCACCCACATCACAGCGCATCTCACTCCGTCAGTCACGATTCGTACGGCAGCGGCTACAGCGCCGACGCCGGTTCGTCTGGCTCATACGGCAGCTCCGGCCATGGTGGCTGGGGACGCTCACTCGATGCACAAGACTTGGCTTATGCTGCCCAAAAGCCACAAGCATAAGTTGTTTGTAGTTAAGGGGAGGAGTAAGGGACTTTACAATGACATTTGGCAGGGGAATAATTTGGAGTTTAAAATCCCAACGACAAACACATCAACGATTAGCACGAAATTCGGACCAGTGGACAGGCAATACGATTGGCAGCAAGCAGCAAAAAAGATTTGAAAAAGCCGCTCTAAACTTTCGGCGTGTACGCATGCGATCGTTGGGAAAAGCGCAGCTGCCAAGATCGATGCCCAACTAGACACAACGAGAACGAAAGCCACAAGACACAAAATTTAACAAAACAAATCTTAATTATATTAATTTATTTGCTAATTAATTTATTTAATTTATTACATACTATTACTTCCATTAAAAAGATACAAAATCGAAACGACTCGTAGCCTTGACCTTTTGGATCAGTGGATACACGAAGTAAATATATTGAAAAAATTATTTAAAGATATGAAAACAACGAATACATAAATACTCTAAGGAAAAGCATATATATAAAAGAGTTTATTGAAACCCTAAAAAACTACGTGTGTGCATTTTCTAACTTAAATTAATTACATATTTTTATACATATTTAATCTACAAAATAATTTATTTATTTTGTTTTAGTAATTTTTCTTTTAAGCTAAAGCTAAATCACAAACTGTTTAAGATTATGTAAAAATTAGCAGACAAAATGAGAGACGAAGTCGGTACCTTAATATATTTATAAAATTTTTCACCCTTTTTGCACAGCAGGCATAACTAACACTTAGCAGTGCTTAAAGGGAGTTGCTTTTAGCGTTTAGGTTGTTTGCGCGGCGGCTCTTTGTGCGCTGACCTGTGCTGATTGGCTGGCAAGACGGCGAGCAGCAGATCAACTAGCTTAACACCTGCGGCAGCGAATACTTACTAGCTACACATTAACACGCACTTACTACACATTATAGCTCACTAAGTGCGACTAACTGTTTTTAACTTCACCTTTCTTTCACTTGCAGCTCAAATTCTTAAGGCTCGAGTACTGGCAACCCCAGTAAGCTTGCAACGCAACTTCTATTTACTAGAATCACACGTACTTTAACACTTTAACTTTCATATTTTTCCAACACTTTCTTCATTTCCATTCTTCATATCTAATATACTCTCACTTAACGCACTTTCAGCTAAGCTCACTTCTCAAACGAACATTGACTACTGCACCTCTTCGCTCATTACTGCAACGCACACACAACTGAGAACTCATATTCGATACTTACTCAATTCTCACTCACTTATTTTTCTCTCGCCTCCATAGAGGCTCTGTCATGCTATCCTTTAAAACTACTATCTGAGACTGTTCTTGCCACACTTAAGCTACGCTTTAATACTTCGTAATATATCTATAGCTTTCTCTTGTACAAATCGCTTTACTATTCTTACTTTAGCTCTCACTCTTACAAATCTATGTACAATCTCTACATATAATTTTATTAATTATAATTCTAAATTTTCAGTTAAAATTCTAGTCTTACGTATAAACATACAAACATACTTATAAAATGCGTGAGTTTGGAATGAAAAATCCATTTCTTTTTTAACTCTATAATACAAATACTTGAAATAGAAATACTCAATATGCTTTAAGTACTACATCTAATTTCATAATCCTATGCACAAACTCAACTCAATATTCTAAAACTCTGGATTTCTTTTTTTTCACTTCACGTTCCTATACTTCTGCTTTGACTGCTATACATTATAAAGGAGTTCATAGTTTCGATCAAAATCGCCATAACTTGCCATAGGTTTCGAACTAAACTGCCCCCTCACATTTTCACATTTCTTCCCATTTTCTAACACTCAACTTATATCTCACTCAAACTCTTTCGCTATGTGTTCCTTCATACTACCGAAAAACTATACAAAACTTTTAACCATATTCATTTATATTATCTTCTTCCACTTCTACCACCAATCTTTACATTTAAACGCTCAGGCCACTCAGCCTCTTTCGTTACATTTCTCGAATATACTCAAACTTCATTTTCCTAATTTCATAAATCTTATTCTCATATCTTTTCTTCTACTAACCAGCACTCACTACTTAAAAATTATATTGACTATAACTGCTATATACTACCTCTCTTGCTCTACTTCGTTTCAAGCTGCTCTCACTACTAAATTTCAAATTTTCTTACACTTTTACTCTTGCGCACACTTCCTATACTACTATCTCTTTCGCTCAGCTTCTGAGTGAGTCACTTATTACTTCATTAAGCGCTCATTTACTCAATCAATGAGCACTAATAAATATCCACAAGCTACACAATAAATATAACGATAGTCATTTAAGTATTTATTGATTTCATTTTTATCTATTTAAATGAGTCTACTTTATATGTATAATACATCTACATATATACCTAAATATATATTTAACATATACATATATATAAAATGAGATAAATGAAGTAGTCCTTTTCAAGCGTAATGTAAAACGAACTGTAAATGTTAAAATGCTATAAACCAACAAAGAATATCTGATGTATTCGTAAATATGTTGAGAGCACACACTAAAATCTCAAAAAAAAAAAAATAGATGATACAAAATATTATAGAAAGCAAACTGTACAATTAGTATTTGTATTTAAATTATTAATGTCACGTTGTCATGCATGCATTTCATTCAAATATGAATAAAAACCCCAAAAAAAATTAAAAATTAAAATAAAAATTTGATTCACGATCATTTGAGATGAACGTTTAGTAGAAGATATTTTGAGTGTGATATTTGAGGATTTGACGGCACGAGTGAGTGAGTTTCAAGACTGAGTATTAATTTTTTTAATTACAAATGGCTAAGAAGCCATTACAATATTACATGAATGAAAACAGTTAACTAACTGCAATTTTCTAGCTCTAGAAAGGTTGAAAAAAGCTTTTTTGACAAATGGAATACCTCCGTAAAAGTGCGGCTTATATTTTCTGTTAGACTCTGTTCTGTTCAGTAACCTTTCGAAATTTAGCGAAAAGCCTTTACTGAGTATAATGCTTTGCTTTCAATGTTATTATAAAACCCATTCAATCGATTCCTTTGCGCCTTTAGGTCTGTTTATATCCAAATCAAAAATTAAGTAAATGTCGCTATTCTCTAAGCCATCTGCGGAGAATGATGCAAATTCAGCGCATATTTAGCAAAGAAACGGTACCCAAATGAGTAATTATAATATTTTTAATACTTTCACCAGCTCTTATGACGAATAGAAACTAGTTTCGTGAAAGTAATATTTCAATTAATATTTTTTTAATTATTCGATGAACAAAAGTAGCTTTAAATATTTATAATTAACCTTTGTCTGTGGGAAATCGTGAAAGTGCAGCTTAAAAATAATATATGATAATTAAATAAGCTGACTACTGATTGTCTGCAGCCACCTGAACTATGAATTTCACATGTATTCGTAGCATTATGCAATTTCTCTGCATATATTTCCATATATGCTTGTCAAACCGAATAAGCAACGGCGCTGTCAGTATCACACTTTCATCTAATGAAAGTGTTGGAATTTCTTGAGCAGCATTGAAAATCTAATTAAAATTTCAAATATTGCGGTGAAATTTGGCTAAACAAACAAACAAGTTTAAGGGCTTATGTAAATATAGTACACACTGCACAGATACAAATCAAAATGAAAGCATAGCTTTGAACTAGTAAGCGCTTAGCTACATTTGAGTGCCATAATTTCTAGCCTTTGTTTCAAAAAAAAAAGCAGTAAAGAAATCGTTCGAAAGTTCCGCTGTTTATAATGAATTATGCGAATGCTATTTCACTTCGACAATAACTATTTAGTAAAGCAGTTGACAATGTGGCTAAACCGAAGATGCTTTTGTAATGCAAATGCCGGAGTAAAGCTCCGCGACATCTACTTGACTTGACTCGATTTCACTTTTCACAATTCCAAGAGGTATTTAATTAAAATATTTATGGATAAAAATGTGCAGACTAATGGAAATAAATGCCAATCATGGACACCTATACAAACATAGAGACGTATATGTGATTAAGCGCATTCGAGTCTTCAAAAACAAAAAAAAAACAATAACAAACCAAATCACGTTGACCAACTCTGAAGCACCTGTTGACCAGTGTGTAATGAATAGACCATGAGTAAACAAATGTTGTGTGTATACACGTATATAATACTTTACACACATAAGAAGTAGTAATACAGGCATGTTTACGTCTGTAAGCTTTCGTGTTGGTAGTGAAAGTAAACGCTAAATGTTGTGAGATATGAGCTTAAATTGATATGTTTGTAACAGATGTATGATAAATTAAGTGGGTCGGAACATTTAGAAGCTAGCAAAACACCAAGTTTTTGAATTTATATTTTTAAAATAAAACACACTGTAGACAATTCGCTCATAGAGTATATTTAGGTGCGTATCTGAGAGTGTCTTTGATGATCGAATCAATCAAAAATGTTGAAAAATGGTGAAGGAATCCATGTGACTGTGAAACCACAGTAGCAGTGGTAGTCTCAGTTGAGACCGTTACTTAACTGTAATTCTTAACTATAAATAAACGCAATTACTCTATATGAAAATGAATACTGGAAATGATGCTTGAACTTTGAAATTGAGTTTCAACGCAAAATGTGCACATGTTTCTTAATGAAAAGTGCAAAAATCAATATTATTATTCTGTCGAATATATATTTTGTTTTGAATTTTACTTTTTAATTTTTTTATTTTTTAAGAAATATTAATAGTAAATAAAGCGGGTTTCATTACAGAGTAAGGAAACCAGCTCCGTAAAATCCAGAAAAGGTTATGTCCAACCTGGGGCAATGTCACCTAGGACGATTAAGAAGTATAGCAACATTACCAGTTAGATCTTTTTCCTAACGAAAGTCATTATAAAAGCAGCAAAATATTTTCAAAATTCGATGAGTTAATTAAATTATTATCGGTCAGTCACTCAATAAAAGGCTACCCGAGGTTGAATATTTTAATGTATTATTAATCAACTAAATGGGTCATCAATAATCGCAAGCTATTCAAAAGAGTAGAAGAAAAAGTTATTCATCTCTTAATATTATTTATATAGCATATTATAATTCATTTACATACAGTAAGTGTGAGAAATTAACGAAAGCAAGTTAAAACCAAATACAAATTCTTAACACCAAGCAAAAACATAGAAAATAAAAAGCAAAATAGAACAAAAATTTCACGCATATGTAAAACAAGATACCCAACAATTTAGCAAAAAGAACATGCGCACTCAGTCAGTGGGTCGGTATTTATGTCAGCAAATAACACGCTCCCAATGCTGACGCCTTCAGCTTAAGTAGAAAGACAGACTGGGTGCTGTAAGACTCATACCTCGCTTTTGCTTTTTATTGGGCAGTTTAACTATGCTTATTAAACTTTCTTTCTCATACATTTCACTACTTGCATACGCAAGAATATTTAGTGAGTTGTTTCGTTTTGTAGGCAGTAATAATAAGTGTGTGTTATTCAATGTTATTCAGTGTCCTCTGCTTTAGCAGCATTTGACCAAAGTGATAAGTTCACCAAAAATTAAATACTATTTATCTAGTATCCCCATATTAGGGTAATGAAACCATATAAGAAAATACAAAAATTTTTAAGAAATGGAATGATAATGATAAATATTTTAGCTACTAAAACTAAATTTTAACTTTATGAGTGCTGTTTGGACAAGGCGACTAACAAATGGTTTCAAGTCCGAGGCTGGCTTTTGTAAAGACAAGAATGGAAACTAGATTACAGACACCAAGAGAACCCTCGAAATCTGGAGGTAAGAAGTGTTCCCTAAATGACGAAACAGTACTGCGCCGAATGAAAAACCAATAATCTATAGTGACAACATTATCGATCCGCCACTCAACCAATGCAAATTAAAAATAACTTAAGAACAGCAAAGCCGTGGAAGGCAATGAGTTTCCGGCTAAGTTGTTTAGTTCCAGCGCCGAAGACCTGAAAGCACACATTATTGCTAAGCTTTACATTTCCAATGATTGGAATATGAGTGTGCTCTGCACCATCACAAGAAGGGAGACGCCGCATTCTGCGCTAATTATTGCGGGATCAACCTGCTTAATATTGTACATAGGGCTCTTCTGATAGCATTGTGTGTTAAGCCCACAATATCAGTGTGAATCCACCATAAACCAGATTTTCACAATACGTCAAATCCTGGAAATGATGGCAGCAATCGACTTTTGACAGCAATGACAGGAGCTACCCAATCGACGCTTTCTTTTATTTTGGTATATCTGCGAAACTCATACTGTAATGCAGAACGTCGTTGAGCACAACCA
The DNA here is from genome assembly GCF_016617805.1 of Bactrocera tryoni. Classification (NCBI taxonomy): domain Eukaryota; kingdom Metazoa; phylum Arthropoda; class Insecta; order Diptera; family Tephritidae; genus Bactrocera; species Bactrocera tryoni. Next base: position 37,401,107 of record NC_052499.1, on the reverse strand, counting down.
TCAACTCCGTCAAAATACGGCAGGCTCTCTACAAGCCGCTCGATACCAGACGGAGTTTTGGACAAGGTGATTCTATCTCGCACACCTTCTTCCATATAGCTGTGCTAACCTGAACCGCAGTTTGAGCAAAGAGAGCGAGACAAAGTGCATGCAAAGCTTCCCCACGACTTAGGAACTACATCGTTACTGTTGGCAGCTATAAATTTGATAACGTAATGACTTTGTAAAATAAATTCCTACATCAATTATTATGAAGATCAAGCGTAGAATAACTCTTACCAACTGGTGAAACTTCAGGATCGGACGACAATTAGGAAATAATTCACTCTCTCAATGCACAAAATTCAGTCTGTAAGTCCTATTATACGGCCCAGAAGCATAGACGATGAGGAACCGAGATGAGAAAGCACTTGAGGCATTCAAAAGAACTATCCTCTACAATTTCTTTGGAGCCATCTACGTTAGAAGCGAATATCGAAGAAGGTGGAATCACGCACTGTATAGGCTCTACTGTGACATGTAAGTATATAAAAAATCCCATATAAATCCAAGGAATGTTCTGGTTAGCTCATGTCGTTCACATGAAAGGTGATGTTTCTCGAAAAGTTCATTTGACCCATGGACGTCCAGACATCCAATGGAAATACTTATGCACTTGGGATGTACAACTGGTGTGATCTCGCAAATAATAGAGGCAACTGGTGAAGTTTGGGATTCTCGGCCCGGACCGACCCACGGTTTAATTGCCAAGAAGAAGAACAGGGCTGTCCTAACCCTGCGTCAAACGAAGCAATAATTAGTCAGCAAACATTCCGTTCATGAAATGTGGGCAATGAACCTAGTGGACGACTAATGGAGACTATTTATGAACGAAGACACCTAAAAGTCCACAAAACGATTTTGGATAACTGTGTAAAGACACTCTAAAGATATGAAAAGATACGATCGAATGGTTGGAAGATTGCTATAATCAAAACCAGCTACGGTGAATATCATAATCAAATATTGCGCAAAAAATTAACCCGATACCAACTTTGTATCAGAGGAAACTTGACTGCTATACTTCACTGTTCTGAATTGTTTCCGGAAGCTAATATTGATCTAGTACATATCATCATAGTGCATCTATCACATTTCTGGGTCTGCACAATTAGAAAGTTTTAGAAAACAACATCAACCATCACTTCCTAAAAGAGATTTACCGCTTGCTATACTTTTCGATGTAGATTGATTTTTGGATTTTCTCGATGCCATGCGTTATAGATGCATATGCCAGTCTTGCCTAATCAGGCCACATTTTGTGACTAAATATTTGAAAATTAATTGCGTAATTTCCTGAATTACTCGCATGTTGTATCCCTGGTACGAAGCTCACTCAGAGGTTGTGATAGTCTCAGTTACATATGCCAGTTCCATCTATAAATCATATTTTCTCTAATATATTATATGTATCTATTTATAATTTCATACCTACATATCTGTTATGCACTGATTGCTGTTTTATTCCGCCCTTAAAGTCGCAGATTTCCCTAGACTTTACGTTTTTCCCACGAAATCTTTTTATTTGCCACAATCATTTCGCAAAAAAATATTTCTCGATCGACGCGCTATAATAACTGTTTCAACGCTTTTATTACCCACTTTATATTTTTACTGTCTTATTGCGCCGTTTAACCAGCACAGTTCATAAAGTGATCAAAATGAAAGACTCAAGCAGCAAACCTGATTACAGTGTGGCCTCTGCTGGTCTACTTAATTGCAATTGACAGCGTTTATAACCTCGTAAAGTGCATGATCTGTTCATGCATTGTTTATTGTGCTATCCTCAAAAGAAAAAATATCTTAGTTGCAACGGCAGGAGTTATGCGTTTGTTGCAATTGTGGGCTTTGGGCTCTGGAGCATAATCAAATCCAATGTTTACAGAAAACGTGACATGCTCTAATAAAACAATGAGACAAAGCTATGAAGAAGTTGCTATTAGGAAAATTGCGTGTATCAACAAACAAATAGGTGCACCAATGCACCCACACTTGCATACACATGCACACATACTCGTATGCAGGGGATGCGGTAAAGGCGTGGGGATCCATGTAAAAGTTAATGACTGATAAGTTGTTTCTGCCGGCTGGTGACTAGTTTGGCTCAACGCTGTTCGAATAATTTCACTGTCATTGCTGCAAAAATTACGGCATGCAACTTGCAAGTAACAACAAAAACTGCAGTGAAAATCGGTCCGAAAGACAAAAGCAATTTTTGTGTTTGCATGTAAGCGACTTTATATATATATATATGTCTGTATGAATTTTCCTTCACATAAGGCTGAAAGTGTGTCAGGAGAACAAAATCATCGACAATGCCGCGTATGCGAAGACTCATGTTAAGTAAACCAATGTAAAGTGGAGTGAAGCGCGGCAACAATAGAACTGTGAACAAAAATAAAAATTTGTTGTTAAATCAAGTCAAGCCGTCAGCACCGCCAGAGCACCCAACTAAAACAACTACAACAGCTGTTTTAAGTCAAACTGGTAAAAAATTTAATTGAAAATGAAGCCAAAGTCAAAAGCGAAATTCTTCGTCGGCAAATTTTTACAAGCTCACTGATTCCGAAGCTTGCTTGAGGCGCCATTGGCGTTGTTGCTTCACATTTGTTTCGCTATGCGCTAGGAAGTGTATGGACCTCTTCTTCAGCTCACTGCTGGCAACAAATTACCAGATTAATTTTTTGTTGTTTGGCGGCTGCCGCTTCCACTTAGCCGCTTGCGCGTTCTTCTGCAATTGGTTTTTATATTATTGATATTAGTATGTACGTGAGTTCCCGTAAATGAATCAAGAGAGTTACGCGAAAAAATGGCAATTTGTTGGGGATTCTTCTTACATATCCAGCTACCGAAAGCGCTAAAATGTATATGTAGCCTTTTGATATGATAGAGGTCATTCTGTTTATATATTGCAACTAACTACACTGGAAGCATACCGTTGAAATTATTATATTTGGAATTAAACGAGTTCAAAACAGACACCATGTAGCTGAGGTACCAAAATACACCAAGCTGCCACGAACTGTAAGCAGGTTTTCATTAAAAAGTCTATCTTTATTGTTGTCTGAATATTCCGTTTTTTTTTCAACGAAATAAGCCGTACTTGTCTTATGGTGATTTCATCCGATTCAGGTAGGTACTTTCCACGAAGCATAACAACAAAACCCGTGGAACAGTATCTGATTGCTTATTTACAAAACGAGTATTCTTTGAAAAGTTAAAACATATGTATTTTATACTAGCTGACCCCGCAGCCGTTGTCCTGCGTGAAATTATGTGTTTTGAAATGAAAAGAAAGTTGAATTTATATTGTGTTGACAATCATTTATTTGCGATTTTTCTACACTTTTTTAATGTAGCGCAGCTTTATAAACAACGTATATCTGGCATTTCCAAGCTTATGCCACACTCTTCTAACGACTATCCTTGTGCCCTGTTGATTGTCATCGCAAATGCAATTTTCCCCGAAAACTGAATACATTTGAACTGAAATGGTTGTTCCCTTGTATTTGATAACTGCGTCACAATCAGTCGGGTTCCATTACATAGTTTCGGCGCAGAAAGATTGTGAAACATAATAATAACAGATCCAACTTTGACACGCAAATAATGCTGTGGCATACCAAGCCTGTCCAAAGAATTTAGAAATTCCACTGGATAATTCACGGCTTCGTCTTCCTTGTCAAGATGATCGATCTATTTGTATGAGCTCACCCGGAATTTGGCTTTGAATCTTCCAGTCTAAGTCATTAACATTGGAATTTTTGGCGCGAAAAGTATGCGAACTTCAGGGGCATGCGAAGTAGTTATCGCATTGTCCATCGTTTGTTTCCACTGATTATTATGTTCCAGCAAATGCAACTGCTGGCATGCTTCTCAAAAAGTTGCACATACTGTACCAATCACAATACGCAATAACTTAAATGAAGTTCAACCGCGAGACGCACAACATTCGGAAAACTTTCATGAATTGCAAAAGTAAATATCCTACAAAGCGCTTTATGGCAGTTCACGTATCGGCCCATTTGATACTTGCTGATCTCATCTCGTTCAAGGTCAATAATCGCCATGTTGCTTTCTTTGGTGACGTATTTGCAAACGTATTTGATCGATTTCACCAATCTGCAATACTCAACATTGACATGAACTTTGAATGTGAAACAGAAAACAGTGGCGAATATGGTACGATCCACTTGTAATCAACTTCGATGTGTTATTAACTTCGATATTCACGCCTCTAAATTGAATGCAGAATGTTCTATCATTGTCGTCTGGTGAGCGACGCCGATAGAGTGGATATCCAACATTTCCAGTTTGCGTTTCCGAAAGAAAAGAACGTCGGTAGTGTTTCGTGCATTCATTGTCAGACATACAAACCGAAGTGGGATTGTGATGTCCACAAGGTTCATGAACCATATTGGTTTTCACCACTTTGTATAATTCTGGATCTATCTCTGGTTCAGGAATATCCGAAGAAATGATTTCATCAAACTTATCTGGTGTAACCACCATCCGCATCCAAAGAAGAAAATGTACGTGCGGCAAACCTCTCTTTTGCCATTCAACAAAGTACATCTAGAATCTAATAGCACCACACATACGTTGCTTCAAGATAAAGTCCATCAAACATCGTAACTGTTTGAAAAGTCGTGCTGTGATATCGTGACGATCGCTTGCTGAATGACCGCGATCCATCATTTCACATGTATGTCATCTCATCCTGGGAGTACTCGGTCATGTGTCTTGGGCTGCCATTGCTGATGGCAAAAAAAACCCCACCGATGTTAGGGCGACCTCTTCGTAGCTTCGCAACAATTTTCAATCTGCAATTGATCACTGAATAATTTTCATTAATTTTTCTGTTGAATTGCCGGATTAAAAAAGCAAGCAACCGATATTGAACGATTCAAGTAATTTACAAATCAAAATATTGAAAAACAAAGCAAACAAAATAATGTTACTTTTTGGAATTATCCATTCTTCCGATTTTTCCTCATGAAAAGTATAAGGTATTTTTATATCTAAATCTTTTCCGATCCACAACGAACGACGTCTGAAAATTTCATCAAGATTGATTCAGCCGATCTCTTAGCGTTACTAACAAACAAACATTAATTTTTATACATATACATATGTATATGTACATATAACGTTTGTATGGGGAAAAGAAAAGGGCTGTTTTTAGGGGGTTTCCGGCAATTATTGGAGTTTTTCTCGCCGCAAAAACCATCTTTGAACTTCAGCGAACATTAAAAAAAAATTGCCAAATTGGTCCAGGCATTGTTACGGCGGTCATAGCCCTGACAGACGACAGCGCTAATTTGCATTAACGGGCTTAATTTACATTTACTTCCGCATTTGACCATGTTAATGCAAATTTGTCTGCGCGTCCTTTGCTTTTACAGCATCAAAGGTAAGCAGTTTTATATTGCTAATTAAATTATGTACAAGTATATTAACAGAAACAAATTTTAATATTTTTAGATGGCAGAAATTAAACAACGCACAATTTTCTATCCATTTTTCCAATATTCTTAACTTTTTCGCCCACTTTTTTCCATTACAATCAATAATTGCTTTTAATTTCACTCTATTATCTTTGAACGTAGTTACTGATAAACGCATTTTTTCGTTAAATTTATATTGCTTTTCCAAAAATACCAAAATTTCTATTAATTATTTCTCTTATTCACTTTTATTTCATTTTCTTGTTTTAAATAAATAAACAAATTTCATAATCATCTGTCTAAATGCACAAGTCTGCCGTCTGTCACTATAAAATTTCAATGCGCATTAGCGTTGCTTAATGCGTATTAATTTTGCTCGTCTGTCAGGGCTATTAGCAACACATTTTGCGATTAATTTTATACATACAAAAGAAGATTTATTTTCAGATAAGTATTGTAAGAACGAGTACCGAATGAGGATAAAATCGATAAAGTCACATTTGGGTTATGCACAAATAGAGATGTGTATGGCATATAAAAAGCGGCATTTGAGGTTCAATTGGGTGTATTGGGTAATAATAACACTGAACGTTTAATAGCCGCGCCCCCATTCAAATTTTATGTTTCATTGTTTACGTACACGTTTCAACACATATGAACCCACCTGTGGCATGCAAGACGGTAAGCTAATTTCGCATAGTAGACGGAAGAGGTAAGTAACACATACATTAAGTAAACGCAGGCCGAAGGAACCGAAGATTGAGGCGAGTGAAGCTAGTAACGTCAATGTGTTCGGCGCATGCATATCGAATGCGCAGCGGTGGAAGCCACCAAGCGCCAGTGACGCTTTCGAGACGACGATGCATGGCTGCGAGGTATCACAGTTTCGCGCCAAAGACAATGCACTGAAATTCACTTTTTCCGCACGAATCTCTGATTTTGCTTTTCTCGGACGGCGATTTTCTCTTTTTCATTGAGGAGTAGCAGCGGCAGCGGAAGCACCGGCAGATTTGTAGTAACGAATGTTTCAGTTGATTTCTATAATGTTGCTGTTGCTGGCTGCACCAGCAAAAACGCTTCACAGCAAAGACGCTGCATATAAATTTCTCCTTCATTAGTCGGCGTGACATTTATGCCGTTATCAAATGTCAAATTGTGCACTTTGAAGCGCATTACAGCTCGAACAGCTGCTAATTCACGACAACTTCGCTTAGCATTGCCGCGTTTGTCTCTCAATTTACTTGTTTTCCACTTTTTCCACTACGCGCCGAACAATTGGGCCAATAGAAGCGCAGCCGTTGCACCAGCTGTGCTGTCTGAATGAACGTATGAATGAGCGGCTAGTCGCTTGCGCGGCGTCAAGTTCATTAGCCGTTTTCCATATTTAGGTTATTTGCTACAATTTGTTGCCATTGGCTTGTATTTACTGTGCGTGATGCACTTGAGTACCGCAATTTGCAATTCGCTTTGCCTTAATGGCCTGCTCATTCGTATTCGTTCAATGAGGTGCTTCCTAACAAACGCTTATGACTTTGTTTGTTTTCGCTTTTTTGTTGCATTTAGTATGTAGCAAAGAAGATTGTGGCGCTTTACTATCATAAATTAAGAGAATGGTTTCAAATATTATGTCATGTATGCATTTTTTAATAACTTAGGCTCCGTATTTTTCCAGCGATACTGAAGCGCAAATTAATTATTATGTAATACACATAGATGCCAACATTTTTTTCAGTCTTCGAAACACTTTTCACAAGCACTTTTTGCGATAGCTTCTTCAGCGAGTTTGTTTATCTCTTCGATCGAGTGAAAATACGGTGGTTGATGGATGTTACTCATTGCGTTTTTGGCTTTAAATTCGGCCACAATCGTGGCTCGATCCGATTGTGCATTATCATCGTGTAAAACCAATGAGTTGATCTTTCACAATTCCGGCCGTTTTCGAAGAATGTGCTCTTGCAAACGCCTTAATACGGCCAAATACAACTCCTTATTGACCACCTGTTCATCCGAAAGAAATTCATGATGCACCAAACCACGAATATCGAAAAAACAATGAGCATCACCTTGATTTTTGAGCGGCTTTGGTGAGTTTTTTTGGTTTCGGCTCGTTTTTTTTCCTCCATTCCGATGATTGCCGACTTGTTGTTGACGTGTGGCTGGAGTTCGCACCACCAAGTATATCCAAAGAGACCGGTTTACAGTATTATTTAAAAAAAATTAATCTTTGTCGGGACGAGTCGAGCAAGAACGCGTTTCACACCCAAAATATTCACCAAAATCATTCGAACGGACTCGCGAGAAATGTCGAGGTCTATTGCCATTTCTCTAACACTGAAACACCATATCCTTCACCTTTTTAATAGTTTCATCAGTTGAAGAGACCAATAGTCGTCCAGAACGAGACATGTCTTCAACAATATCTCGACCGTCATTGAAGGCTCTGTACCACTCGTAGGCTTGTGTTTTTAAAACACCGTGAGCCTTTTCCAACATTCGCATCGATTCTGGAATAGAAATTTTGTTAGAAATACAAAATTGGGGACAAATTCTTTGTTCGAAATTTTTATCCATTGTAAAAATCGCAACGAACTACTGAGTTGTACCGACTTAAGCAGCTGCTGTCAGCTAACTGGTTGACAGATCGCGCTCAGTTACCGCTTGCACTGATACATGTTTTGCATATAAAGGTAGATAAAATTGGAATAAAACTTGACCTAGCCCTCATACGAGTATAACTAATATCAGGATTACCAAATATATACCGGTCATCTATAAATTATATGCCGAGCCGGTTGCGCATAGAAAGTAAACGAATCTGTAGGCGTACATTTCTTTACACTGAAATTAGCATTATATTTCTCATTTAACACCTAAAGTGCTCAATTCTGCTATTTTCGAGTCTCCTGCTGCAAAACTCTGGTAAAACACGCTTAAAATTTGTTTGTGGTGAAACTCCCTCATCCCGACCGAGTTAGCCAAAAATATTTTTACGTTCTCCGCGCCGTGAACCTTCTCAATGATAAACGTTCTCTGCCTAGTTTTTACGTTCATTATGAACACAATTTAAGCGAGCCTAAAAGTATGCTTTGGAATTTTATTACGTGCAATTTCATAATATGAAGCCAGGCTTCTAGCTTAAGCAAGATATATATTTAGTATAGAGTAGGCAATATCATAAAATAAAATAAAAGAAATTAGCTCGCTCTTACTGTTTTCCTCTTAAGAATTTCTAACGAACAATTTAAGGGGCTATACTAGTGTGACGCATGAAAAACTAGGCGGTTTTCGTGAATTTTTTTTAAAAGAAAGTACTAGATTGAATGTTTCGACGTTCTATTGACGCAATAAAGTATATTTTTAGCTATATTAAATTTTTTTTTTTTACAAAAATATTGAAAACTAACGGAGTTATGTGCTGTCTGCGGAAGTGCCGAAAAAAAAGTGCCTCAACTGCCGGCATGATTCCGGTCGAATCAGTAGCTGAAACAAAAAAATTCGAAATGTATGTTAAATTTAAATATATTTTCTATACAATAAACTACGATCTTTTAAAAATATCAAAAATTAAGAAAATTGCGTAATTTTGAAAAAAAAAAATCGTTTTTTTACGAAAAAATGGTCGTTTTTTTAAAGCCTAATTGACAATTTTCAACCAATCAAAAAGATCGTAAGGCATTGTATAGTAAATGTAATCAGCTATATTCAGTTTTAATTTAAAGTCGATCGGACAATTTCTCGTTGAGTTATGATGTCATCAATTTTGAAAAATGTCGTTTCGAGAAAAACGCGTTTAAAGTTTCACTTATACATACATACATAAATATATGTTTCCACCTCTGAGTGGTGTGAAGTCTAATTTTGGATAACAATCCAGTAAGTCATGACAACGAAAACTCAATACATTGAAGATATCAGCGCGGACTAATACACACCGTGCAACTCATAAACCCAATGCGTAACCAAGAGGTGAACGATTACACGTACACAAGAAATTCGGTTAGAATTGGGCTTTAATGAGCTTTAATAGAAATCTATGATAGCGCTGTCGGGTAATTAACCGGTGATTTAACAGATAGGCTGCTTGCAGGGATGGTAGACTCAATATCATATTTTCATTCGTGGCATGGCTGCGCAGGTGAGGTTTCATATTCGTCAGTAAAGGCAATTTTTATACACTTGCAACCTGTTGCTACAAAGTATTATAGTTTTGTTCACCTAACGGTTGTACGAATCACCCAAAACTAATCGCGACAGATATACTACTTGAGTAAAAATTTAGATATCTTGATTAAACTTGGTACGCAGGTTCCTTAGTGCAAAAGAAAATTACGAGTTCGTAGATGTGCGTAATGGGACCACTGCCACGTTCACAAAACGCCATTAACCGAATACTTATAAACGCCATAACTAAGCACTAAATTAAGATATAAAACTGTAAATTGGCAAAAGGGATCGCTGCAGCAAGTGTCACCTGTGGGTAAACAATTTTGAAAAAGTGGGTGTGGCCCCGCCTTCTAATATGTTTAATGTACATATGTATGTATGTTTCTCCTAAACCATTAAAGCTACAAAAAGCAAATTTGCTAAGCTCAAATATTATAAGAATTCCTACCGACAGTGCGACAATGGAAGAAATCGGAAGATAACCCCGCTACCTCCTCATATAACGGTACTGTTCAAAGCTACAAAAACGCTAACTAATTGCGACAGAGACATTAAATTTTACCTCCAGGATGGTATAAGAGTGCTTTATGAGAGGCGGTGTGAAAATTGGACAATGGAAGTGGCACTGCCCACGTTTTGGGGAAATCCCATATCCCGGGACGACAGATCGATTTCGACTAAACTTAGTATTTCTCATATTCCTATGCCACAGGGTGAAAATGGCTGAAATCGGACGAAAGCACGCCTACTTCATATATGACACAATTTTAAAATCCATTTGATTATTTTACTTTCCAGTACACAAAACAAAAAGTAATTACTATAACGAAATAAAAATTGTTCAAATCCAACCACAAATGCTCAAGACTGTAGGTACTGAATACTACTGTGATCAAATTGAAAGGTGAATTTTGTCCATTTCATCTCCTTCAAAGTAATCGCCTCCCTCTGCAATAGACTTATGCCAATGAATTTTCCAGTCATCATAGCACTTGAAAAATCCATCGTCATGATGGCCATCAGAACCTTCTTCGATTAAGCTTTTATATCCTCAATTGAATCAAAACGGTGGCCTCGGAGTGGTCATGTCAATTTGCTGAATAGCCAGAAGTTACACGAAGGTAAATCAGGCGAATGCGGTGGTTGCGGCACGATATTAGTTGAAAATGTGGCGAAATGATCACGAATAACCAACGCAGTAAGAGATGGTGCGTTATCGCACTTCTTTGTTCAATAAATTCAGGCATAGTAAAAACGAAGAACTCACTTCAAAGGACGCGTATCTCAAATACTAATAAACATTTTCATCACCTTTCAATTTGATTACAGTATCTATAATTAACTTTTGACCGAAAAGATTATTCAATGTGTGAGATATACAGTTGAAATTCAGACAGAATCTTTTCCTGACAATAGTAATTGTGTGTATCAAAAATGGCTCTAATCGAGTCATTACTTCTCTGAGCCCTCATATACCTAATATAAAGATTTTCGAACTTCCAGGTGATTTTATGCTGGATATATCAGCCAATATTTAAGATGTCTCAATGAAAATTATAGAATATGTTTTACTCATAATTGTATATCATTGTGCCTAAATAGATACAATCGAAAATCTGGCTGACTTTATCCCAAATGATTGGTTATTCAATGTGAGGTACCTTAAAGAAACACAGTTAACATTTTTTACATTGGCATTGTAATAGTGAATAGATAAAATCGGATCGATATTTCCCCAACTTCCATATACTATATATAATAATTTAGATTTTTCTAACAAATCTTACATCGAATATAAGTTATGTATATGTATATAGTATATCGTCACGTAAAATACAATATAACGTAATGACTGAAACACGATATAAAATGGAACATGAGTTCAAACAAATTTTAAATATTGGCTAAAACTGTCTTATACCAGGTTGTTCAATAAGTTTTGTCGTTCGATAAGAGAGGGCGTTGCTTATAGTCCAAATTTTTTTTTTTTGTTTTGTTGGCACACTCTTCATATGAACGTATGTATGTGTAGTTTCATTTCAATCTGTCAATTCATTATTTGTTTACAAGCCATTTAGTGCCGACGTGTCACAGTATTTTTTTACAATGGAAAAAATTGAATATCGTGCAGTGAAAAAATTCTTATTTTTGGAAGGTGTAGCACCAAAAGAAATACACGAACGAATGTTAAAAGTGTATGATGATTATTCACCTACAATTAGAACAGTAGAAAGATGGGTTGCTAAATTTGAACGTGGTCGTACAAGCCTTGAAGACGATCCACGTGAAGGACGTCCAAAAAGACGCTACACATCTCATTAGGCAGTGTGAGCCATATTTTAAGTGAAATTTTGGGTTTAATAAAGCTGTGCCTGAATAATAAAGTGTATTTTTAATCATTATATTGTGTTTTTCTTATCAAACGACAAAACTTATTGAACATCCTGGTTTCTAATAGAAAGACCTTAAAATGTTGGACATTTCTACTTATGTATATGTATGTCTTTTGAAATAGTGAATTGCATATTGAATAAAATGCTCAATTTCTAATTTTACGATACAGAGATTGTTCGGAAAGTAATAGGACTGAGTCGATTTAAAAAAAAATTATCGAACCAATCGTTACAATTATTTCAAAACTTTCAAAATAGGCTCCTTCTGCGTCGATGTAGCGCTGCCAGGGCGATTTCCAAGCATTGAAGGGGTCACCGAAGGCATTCTCCGGAATAGCCATGAGAGCCCAGGTGCATGCTGCTTGGATCCTCTCTGTCGTCTCTAAATGCCTTGTTTCCTTTTCAGGCAAGGAAACAAAAAAGTCCGGGGTGCCACACGCGGACTGTAGGGCAGTTGCGAAAGCATTGAAATGCTGGCCTTGGTTAGGTAGTTGTTCACAAGAAAGGCGGTGCGAGCCGGGGCGTTGTCGTGGTGCAACTTCCAATCGACTGCGATTGACCTTTCGTTTGAGGCTTTTGAAGTCTTCCACGTAAAACTTGGCGTTTACGGTTTGTCCAGAAGGAACAAGTTCATGGTGGACGATGCCTTTGATGTCAAAAAAGACAATGAGCATCGTTTTCACTTTGGATTTGCTCATTCATCAGCGACCTCTTCCCGGCTCTCCAAAAAGGCCTATTGCCACCGAAGCACACCATTTCTTGCTAAAGCAACATCTGGGTAAGCCTGCTTGATCATATCAAACGTCTCTGTCGCCGATTTACCGAGTTTCACTCAGAATTTAATCGTGTACCTCTGCTCTAACGAACGCTGCATTTTCGAACTACACCAGTCACAGAAACACGTCGCGCGAAGAAAATGTTTGTCCTCACTCTCCAGGTGCTCGGAGACAACAACCAGCCGCTCGTTCGTTAGCTAGGAACGCCCTCTACCGTATTCACTCGGTGCGAGCACGCTTTGAAGTACAGTCAGAAAATCAGTCCTATTACTTTCCGGACAAACCCTGTATATATATATATATATGTATATCCTGGCTTTGATTCCTACAAGTTGCAAGAGTATAAAATGTTCGGTTGCACTCAAACTTAGCCCTTCCTTACTTGTTAAAGTAATGATCTAATTATTATATTAAATTTAACTTTTTTTTACACTTTAATTCGGTGTTGGAGGGAATGTTGCGGAAATATTTACAATTAGGTAAGAATTTCTAATGTTCTGAATTTGACAAGAAACCTTCATTTTATTAGTGCTTCCAATTTCGGCAAATAAAATTATGAAATTGAAACCGTTATTATTCTCGTTTTGCTTTATAAACAAATCAAAAGACATAATTTCATAAAAATGAGGTGCAAAGCCAAGGTCCCTTATTTTAAACCAGCGAAAAGTAAGTATATTTCAAAGGAAAAAGCTATCGATAGTATTTTTTTGAACTATCGAGTGGTCAGACTATCGATAGCATTATGCTGTCATAGTATACTTAGACATTCTTCGTTGAACAGTTATTACACTTTAAATAATATATGATTAAAATATTTACCTTCTGAGAAGGTGCCAAGGATCTCGTGTACCAAGGTTTAGGTCTATTTTATGCCTATTTTTGCTGTCATAGTTTCCTTGCACAGATAGGCGAATCGATTGTTGTTTCTGTCTAACTTGTATAAGGGAATCCAAGAAGTCCGTACAGGATTCTGACTTAAACTATGTTGACAAGCAATAATACTCCTGATTTTTATATACTCATAATTTTGTAAATTATTTTATATTTTATTTAAATAAAATAAAGATAAAATCTGTAAAGGAAATTTGCCAAAATGGCGTCATGAAATGCGCCCTAGGCAATTGCTTAACTTTCTCATATGGACGGAACGGCTGCTTATTCCTCATTTAAATACTTTGCAGAGCGAGTTCCAAAATAAAAAGCATACAAATAGTTAATAAAGTAATTACATTCTATGCTGTGTCAAGGCCAAATACGCGACCACTTTTATTAAGTTTCACTTTGTTTGTGATTTCTGAGCGCAAAGTACTTTCGATCCCGGAAAAGCAAAATTTTATTAAAAATAAATGAAAATAAAAGCCGTAAATGTGACCACATAGTCAACTAGGTCTGGCCGAAAACTGGAAAACACAGAAAAGTCTAAATGCACCAATGAATGAGAAGAGCTGCACTCGGGCTCTAATAAAGATGCACTCTGATAAGTATTTACGGTCTGAATCGCAACGATCTAATATGCGCTGCAGCTGCCATCAATCAGCATATGTGAGTATGTATGCGAGCCACCAAAGTGAATTTGGCATAGATTTAATGTTTATTTTTCCATTCGGCATCTGCTATGTATGTAAACAGCATACTTTCAGACATTATTATTAATTACATGTAAGTATACATATATGTACTTATGTATTTTACTGTTATATTTAGTTTGGCGCGTGCTGCATTTTCTCGCCACTACAACAGACAGACATAAAAGTGCAACAGATTAGAACGTTTACAATTTTCCTCCAGTGGTAAATACGAACAATCGCAATTAAAAATCACATTATTTTGAGTAATTAGCCATATGAACATGCCATAAAAGCCACAGCAACACACGCTTTGGGCGAAAATGTATAAAGAGCAGTGGGTAAAACGTGCGTGTGGATCTGCAGTTTAAAATATTGCACATTAGTAGAGGAAGAAGATTATGCCGAGAAATGTGCAGTGGCTGAACACTGCGGACAGTGAAACTTCCCCCATGCAGTACACTTAATGCACAGAAAGAAATTGGTAATACTTTTTTATGCTAAAAAATTGGTAATTATATCTACTTAATATTTGGTATAACTTCGACGAGACAAATATAAGAGAGTAGAATAGAACAAACTAAGACGGATGTTCAAACGGAACATCTTGAAGCGAACCTTGCGTTAACGTATTCTCTGTATAATTGGACCCGAACAAAGTGTTGCCGTCATTAATTGCAGAATAAATGCTTCTCTCCGAAGGAAAACATATTAGTAACGCTTAGTTTCGAACTGCTTCCATGCCTTAATTTATTTATAAATAATTCTATTTTATTACAAATCTGACATTTTTAAGCTCTATAAAAAATACTAACGCATAATCCAATTTGAGGTAGTTCAATAGCATTTTTTGACAGATCACGCGTCAAGCTGTCATGTTATTATTAGCCGTAGCTGAGAGTGTACACGAAGACCGTGGAGAGCCGATTCGGCGCCATTCGCAGCACCTCGGACTGACGTATGTAACGACTTTGCGCATTTTAAGTCGAGATCTTAAATTGAAAACGTACAAAATATAGCTTGTGCAAGCACTGATGCTGAATGATGCCCATTTCTAGCTCAATGGATATGTAAACAGGCGAAATTTCCGTATTTGGGACGAAGACCAAACTGAAGAGATTCAAGAGCTGACATTTCATTAAGAAAAAAACAACTGATAATGATAATTTCACGTTTTTGGTCGGTCGATTGGTCACCAAGACCGTGTGATATCACAACGTTAGACTTTTCCCTGTGGGGATATGTAAAGTCCAAATCTATGCGGACAATCCGGCTTGTACTCAGACCTTGGAGCAAAACATCACGCAAGTCATTCGCCAGTTACCAGCCGGTATGCTCGAACGAATCATCGAAAATTAAACTCAACGGATGGACCATCTGAGACGTAGCCGCGGCCAACATTTAAAAGAGATGAACTTCAAATAATTGCCTATGAGTGTTCTTTCGAATGATTATAAACATTCCCCAATAAATTTGAACTTTCTGTGTTTTTAACCGTTTCGAGACGACTTTTATGTATCGATGCCTACAGATTTTTTTTGTGATGAAATCAATTGTACTCACCGTATAAACAAACTAATTTCTGCGTTTTTTTTTTGTTAAATGTCCTGTACGGGACTTAGAGTCTTTGGACTAAAATGTCCCAACAGTCGTTTTGGTCGGAAATAAAATGCAAAATTACTAAGTATAGTTTCTGAGTATTTATTTTAAAAAATTATTATTTCATACATTTTTCATTATGCCATACGCACGGAGTAAAGCACTTTTTACAAAATGCTAGGCTACAACCTTGGCACATTTGTTTGGTTCTGCTTTCTTTTCCCTTTCTCTTACATCCTTCGCAACGTCGGCGCATAGTGCCTTGTATAGGTAAATGGTCGCCAACATTACCAAGTAAGCGTGAACGTTTTGAATTTCTGCCACCTTTTCTTATACGCTTCACCGAGGCGGATGTTCTTCCTTTTGATATAAGCTGTTCAGATAACTCCACAAGGAATTCTTCGAACGGTTTCTTTTCTCTGTGTAATTCTGAATGGATAATCCAAGCATTTACTGCACAAGTCATCAATAGACGGAAAAAGACCTTTTTCCACCATTTTGTGGATTTCCTGTCAAGATCGTACACTCCAATCATTTTGTCAGCTAGGTCGACCCCACCCATTATATTGCGATAACATTTTATCATGTCTGGACAGGATACGTTGAGCTTGTTTCCATCTCTAATTTTTCTTTCCACACTACCAACAGTATTAGTATGACAATTAATGAGTACCAATACTTCCTTCGTATCTTGCCACTTAACTGTCATTGCACCGCTCTGTATATATTCAAATGTATATATTGGCCTCGTTCAAGTTTTTCTGTTATGTTTGGCAAATCCTTTCGATTAGAAATACATGTTCCAAGGGCTGGATAATCAATAGTATTTATCAATTTGACTGAAGTAAAAAATCTGTCGAAACATAAAGTTACATCTGGTTCACTAATGGTGTATGCTAGTTTGTTCACAACACGCTCGCCTAGAGTGCCTTAGAAACACCCGGTTTCTTTCCTAGTGTAAATATTGAAATCGTAGGTGTATCCAGAAAGTGAGTCACATCTCATCCATATTTTAATACCACGTTTCACAGGTTTCAATGGCATATATTGCTTCATGGCAGAGCGACCTAGGAATTTTGTCATACTGTCATCAATACTCTGAAACGGGCTATCTTGACGCATCTCTCGAAATGTCTTCTTCAGGCAGTTAACTATGTCATCTACATAGTAGGTTTTTGGGGCATTTGGAGGTTTTTCTACTGGTTCAAAGTACATTTTTGCCATTAATAATTTAAATCTATCCCGTGAAATCGCGTCTTTTATTGCATCATTTTTTAGAGATGATTTTTCGAACCAATAATCAGACATTGCTGGTACATGGTTGTAGCACATTATAAATTAACAGCCCAAAACAATCATAATTTCCCCATAATCAGTGTCCTTCACAGAAACACCACTACGCAAACGATGAATTCCCGGTCTTTCATTAGAACATTGAGCAACGTATTTCATTGCACTCAATGGCATAAGTTTTAAGAATATATCTAGGTGACTATTGTACATATCGGGTGATTTTTTAAGAGCTTGATAACTTTTTTTTAAAAAAAAACGCATAAAATTTGCAAAATCTCATCGGTTCTTTATTTGAAACGTTAGATTGGTTCATGACATTTACTTTTTGAAGATAATTTCATTTAAATGTCAGACCGCGGCTGCGTCTTAGGTGGTCCATTCGGAAAGTCCAATTTTGGGCAACTTTTTCGAGCATTTCGGCCGGAATAGCCCGAATTTCTTCGGAAATGTTGTCTTCCAAAGCTGGAATAGTTGCTGGCTTATTTCCCGTAGACTTTAGACTTGACGTAGCCCCACAAAAAATAGTCTAAAGGCGTTAAATCGCATGATCTTGGTGGCCAACTTGACGGTCCATTTCTTGAGATGAATTGTTCTCCGAAGTTTTCCTCAAAATGACCATAGAATCGCGAGCTGTGGCATGTAGCGCCATCTTGTTGAAACCACATGTCAACCAAGTTCAACTCCTTCCATTTTTGGCAACAAAAAGTTTGTTAGCATCGAACGATAGCGATCGCCATTCACCGTAACGTTGTGTCCAACAGCATCTTTGAAAAAATACGGTCCAATGATTCCACCAGCGTACAAACCACACCAAACAGTGCATTTTTCGGGATGCATGGGCAGTTCTTGAACGGCTTCTGGTTGCTCTTCACCCCAAATGCGGCAATTTTGCTTATTTACGTAGCCATTCAACCAGAAATGAGCCTCATCGCTGAACAAAATTTGTCGACAAAAAAGCGGATTTTCTCTGCCAACTTTTCTAGGGCCCATTCACTGAAAATTCGACGTTGTGGCAGATCGTTCGGCTTCAGTTCTTGCACGAGCTGTATTTCTATACGGTTTTACACCAAGATCTTTGCGTAAAATCTTCCATGTGGTCGAATAACACAAACCCAATTGCTGCGAACGGCGACGAATCGACATTTCACGGTCTTCAGCCACACTCTCAGAAACAGACGCAATATTCTCTTCTGTAATGCACTGTACGCATTCGTGTGGTTGGTTTAATGTCCAATAAAGTAAACTGAGTGCGAAACTGGTCACAATCGCATTAATTGTTTGCTCACTTGGTCGATTATGTAGACCATAAATCGGACGTAAAGCGCGAAACACATTTCGAACCGAACACTGATTTTGGTAATAAAATTCAATGATTTGCAAGCGTTGCTCGTTAGTAAGTCTATTCATGATGAAATGTCAAAGCATACTGAGCATCTTTCTCTTTGACACCATGTCTGAAATCCCACGTGATCTGTCAAATACTAATGCATGAAAATCCTAACCTCAAAAAAATCACCCGATAGATACTTTTCAGCTCAAGGTGCATTTGCGAATCTCTGAAATATTCTTTTTTGGCACAAAGTTTGGTGGAGGGTCCATCCAAGTATTTAACGGTGCTTCAGCTATCGTTGCAGAAGTATGTAGTGGCTCTTGTACTATTTCCATTATTTCTGGATTCGGTATTTGCGCCTGATCATCGCATGTCGGCATTTCTTCTTCATTTGAACTAACAATTTCTTCTGAATTTGATGTTAGCACCCCATCATCTCCTCTCTCATCTTCATCTGAACTTTCCTCTGCTTGCGATGGGGAATACAATTCGTCAGACCCACCAGATTCACTAAAGCCGTCGTTCTCTAATTCAGACTCGATTTCTCCGACATGCAATGGTCGTGGCATTTTGAAGCCTTAAATAATATAAAGCGAGTAAAACACCGGGAAATATAAATATATGTTATAACCACACGAAAGAAAATGAATGGATATAAAAAACTCTTGGGATAAAAAGAACCCACAATAAAATATTGTTGGGATATTTGAATCCCAATTAAAAAAAAGTGGTAAAAAAGGTAATAATTAAGATTCTGTTTTACCTGCAATATATCAATTTCACTACACAACACTTTCATAACACTTTCATAACAATTTCGTGTAATTTTAGATGTTGTTAGAAGATAATTACTTAGTTTTTACGTGTAATACTCCGGAAGAAAATTATGCTAAACAAAACCGGGTTGGTTTTCCCGCCAAAATTGTCAACAATACAACTACATAACCATAGAGAACGTGTTGGGATCTTTGTGAACCAATTTCATATGGTACATTTTAAGTCAGGATTTTTTAAACAAATTTTGGGATAAAAACATCCCAGCAGTCTCGAAACGGTTAAGGAATCTCGAAATGGATTATCCTTCTTCTAACCTTCCCGCCCTTTTAGTTCCCAACGGAATTTCAGTATTTTTTCCAATGGTCCCTTTCTTAATGCAATTTCGTTTTTCAAAGTCTTTTCCAAGACTGTACATTTATTGCTGGCGATATTGACCCATTTTTTGAGTTGAGAACACTTCTCTAAAAATGGTAAGAAATAATATTGTCTTTTCCATTTATACTATGTGCACTTGATTTTTCAATTTTTATTATATTCTACTGCAAGTAATTTGTCTTTAAATAAATTTTTTTCTAAGTGTATTTCTGCACTTCTTAGATTTTTCATTTCACCAACAACTAATGGAAAAGCTTAGTAGCATTATCAATCTCACAGCTTCAAATTTTTGCACGAATTTTCCATCTTACCACAAACATGAAACAATACAACTTGATCCATGAAACCTTAAGTGGAGTATAAAATAGTTTCACACTCTGTAGAGCATATCAGTAGCACTTCTTCAGCCACACCGCAGTGATGGCATTTAAGTCATAAAAACTTATCAATAATTATAGCGGACACTAAGCAACTACTTCGAAACTATTTTACATCTAATAGAGCCGATCACAAGGACACGTATAAGGATACACACAGAAGAACACAAAGAGTGAATGTTCATACGTTTTCCATGTGCATTTTCAAAGAGTTAAAGCAAGCCCACCAAAGACACACACAACCATGCTAAGCCACTCCTTTTGGCTGCTGTCATCGCTTTTCATTCTTTCGTGTACCTTTCGTAATGTGACAGCGCGAACAGCCACAGGATCGACGGCTCAACAGCTAGCTGCGGGTCAGACTAAAGACGACGACAACGCGAACCCGCCTGCCAGCTCCGGTGGCAGTAGCTCCCTTGCATTCTGGGGTGACCTCTCACAAGCCTACAGAATATATAAGCAATGCGCGCAGGATAACATTTCCGTGTGTCTGCAGGTGAAGCTACTGACGGGGTTGCAGCGTGTGCTTCGCACCGCAAAGGTTCTCAAAATAATAGACGGCGTACAATTTGTCAGAAGCTATGATGATGGTGGAGCCAACGGAGGCGCAGTGAATTCAGCGAGTTTCACAAATGAAAAGGAGTTGGAGGCGGTATTGCCACGTGGCACTGCTTCTAAGGAGCAGGCCTTGCACAATATGATTTCACGAGAATTTTCAAATATGCTGCAGAATTTCACCTTGCAGGTATATTATTATCTTTCCTTATTTTTTTTAGCCAAATCTCACTAAATTCAATTTTGTAATAAGGTGAAATTGCCAAATATTCATGAGTCGATAGAAGACAACAATGATATTGAAACGGAAAGTCGAAAGAAAAAAGATAAAAAAGGAGGCGGCGGAGCTTATATAATGATTCCACTGCTACTCGGCGGCACATTCATACCGATCGCTTATGGAGCTCTGGCCATGCTGGCAGGCAAAGCCTTAATAGTTTCTAAGCTGGCACTGGTCCTCGCTTCGATAATTGGTATTAAGAAGTTACTCAGTAGTAATAACAAGGAATCGCATGAAGTTGTCGTCTCGTCCGGTGGCCATTCCGGTTGGGGGCGGGACATGGATCTGGCTTACAGTGGCTGGAAACCGGGCAAAGAGCATACAAAGACAATGTAGAGCAGTTAGTGAAATGAATGGTGGGCGTTCAATAACCGAATGCAGTGACAGCTGGACCAAAGATGTTGACGACGAAAGCTAGTTAAATATTTTATTTATTTTCGTACTTATTTATTTTAAATCCAGAACTATGACGGTAAAATATGTGTGTTAAGTTTTCGCCTTTAGCTATTTAGTTTAAATAACATTTATATAAGTTCATGTTGAAAATAAAAACATAAGTTGTTTCAAAAAGTCCAATGTTATGACTTCATTAATAGGATTTATGCCTACGACAATCTTCTATCTAGGACAAACCGTATTAACTGATTTATAATTTTTCAAACATATTTTTTGCGATTGATAAGTTAAAGCAAGCATTACATTAACAAAAATGTAATTTAATCAATTCTAAATCCATTTAATGTCATTGGTATGCCTTATACGTCTTGGGCTGTAATACACTCATAAAAATGCATTGAAGGGCAAAACGCCTGGATTCACATCTAAATAAAACAAGATGGTTTTCTGTTTCCTTTCACTTTTATCTAAGTTATACTCCATACGAATATTATGAAAATGAAATATTTAATTGTTTGTTTTTTGAATTGACTGGGCTCCCAAACTGCTTTACGGATTTGGAAATTTTGTTAATCGTTGGGAAGTTACACTATGTCCGATGAAGGCTACGTTATATTTCCAAAAAAATTTCGGATCCTTACTAACCCGTCAATAATATAATCCAAGGTGTAAAATGTTACTTAAACAACTCCTCATATACCTTTATTTAACTTTTTGATTTATTCGATTCGGACATTCCATTCGAAAGATAAGATAAGTATTACGCAGTGGTGTGGGCGTTATTGCGCCCCGAGAAGGAAGTCAACGCAAATAAAGAACAGCTCGGCTCACTCGCCCAAGATATATATTTTTTTTCAATATCATTTTTTCCAATATCGAAATGGGCTGGGGCCAAGACACCGCCCACCCATATATAGCAATTTGTTCTCTCTATCTGATTATTTCACTTTCTTCTTCTTTATTTTTCTCGTATACTCGTACCGCCGACTCATCAGATGTTAGTATAGCATATAGCAGGACGGGAATAATGAGTGACTTATAGAGTTTGGTATTTGTTCCTCGAGAGAGGACTTTACTTCTCAGTTGCCTACTCGGTCCAAAGTAGCACTTGTCCACCGGTCAACAGTGACGTGGGAGCATAGTCGCGAGTGCGACGACTGTTTGTTTAATGACAGGAGATATTTCAACTTCCCCTCGTTCACTACCAGACCCATTTGGTTTGCTTCCTTATATAGTCTGGTAAAAGCAGAACTAACGGCGCGGGTGTTGAGGCCAGTGATGTAAATATCATCGGCATACTGACCTAGTACCATCACCCTGACTTGGAATTTCTCACCCCCCAGACTATAATCCCACGCATACTGATAACACTGTGGAACTTTTTGGGATTATAGTCTGGGGGGTGAGAAATTCCAAGTCAGGGTGATGGTACTAGGTCAGTATAGTAAAACCCTCAAAAGGTTTGGCGTTCGTATGTGTCAGTTTTTTTTTTTTTGACCTTTTATATTTTTTCCTTATCTTGATGTTTTTTCGCTTAGTTGTAACATTTTGGCAAAAACGTAGTTTAATATAACTCGCGAACCACTATTATCTATTTTTCCAATCCATTAGACGGTTGTAGCAGCTTTTACACACTAAATTTGGTACCCAATTTTCGTTCACTATAACATAAGAAAAAATTTAAAAGGTCATAAAAAAAACTAACACATACGAACGCCAAGCCCTTTGAGGGTTTTACTATACTGACCTAGTACCATCACCCTGACTTGGAATTTCTCACCCCCCAGATTAGCTGTTGTACTGTGTATTTAACTAAGTAAAATATAATTAAATTTCTAAGATTAATTATTAAAACTCAGAAAACTTGTATTCTTGATAATAATGTGGTCTTGCGCCAAAAAGGAGTAAAATCTGGCTAAAACTTACTTTCGAACTTTAGCTTGACTTCTTGCCATGTACATATATCGGTAAATATCTTTCTAACAACGGTGTATTTTTGCCTACAATGGATAAAATCGGGTGGATA
The DNA here is from genome assembly GCF_016617805.1 of Bactrocera tryoni. Classification (NCBI taxonomy): domain Eukaryota; kingdom Metazoa; phylum Arthropoda; class Insecta; order Diptera; family Tephritidae; genus Bactrocera; species Bactrocera tryoni. The sequence continues at coordinate 37,377,715 of NC_052499.1, read as the reverse complement.
CTTCAAAGCCCCCATATATGTAATATGAAAATTTTCAAACATCCGTTTGATTTTATGCTTTATGTAATTTTAATGGTATGCAAGCTACCGTTTTGAGAGTTTGGAAGCATATTTTTCTGGTGATAGCATGCCGTGAGCCAATAATACAAGGAGCGTTCCAAAGTAAACAAGACTTTTTGAATCCAGCGCCCGCTGGTGGCGCCATCTATATGTCGACTGATGTGTTAGAATCTGCTATCTTTATCGATTGTCCAGTGAGAATTTCATGACATTTCATCAATTGGAAGTGAAGTTATTGCGTTTTAAGTGTCAGTATGTTTGTGTTATCAGTGCGATAACGAGCTTCGAACAAAGAACCAACATTAAGTTTGGAAACCATCACTGAAATTCATGGAAATGGAATTGAACATCTCAAAAACATCAATTCATCACAATTTGACCGAACATTTGGGCTTACCAACTTTTCTCGTGTACAGCTGCGCTTTCGTGCTCTTAGAAATTTGTTTAATTTATATAATATTTAAAATTTTGTGGTGAAATTATCTGAATTAAGTGATCCATTGAGATAAGTATCACTGTTATGTTGTCCTATTAAAACCATTGAAATTTACTCTAATTGTGTGTTGGCTAATTTTAATTTTATTCCGTCGAGTCATTTTCAATTTGTTTTTGCGCTACATTTTAAATAGTGCAATTGTTATTGTTAATTTATATTGCTTACTTAAATTTCTTTCTTGTTTTTATTCGTTTCCATCTTTGTCCACAGCTCTTTGCGAGTTTCTTCCTATTGACCTCATAAATCTTGCATCCCCTTGTCCTCAAGGAGAGAAGGTTCCGTCTGCTCAGGACACAGAGTAAACTGTTACTGAACACAGTAAGCGGAAAACTTCTCAAGATCCGCCTCCAAATACCTCCAAGTCAGCAAATAAGAACTTAGTTGTAATACCACGGAAAGAGGCAATTTTTATCTCGAGGCTTGCTGCGGATACCACAGTCGATGATATAAAAAGTTATATCTCGTCGAAATTTAAAACGGTAGATACAGACATCCGTAAATTTAATTTCAAATACAACAGGGATATTTCCTGGTTTAAGATCGACGCCGACCGCCGACAATTCTCAATTGATACTTGACAACTCATTCTGGCCATCTAGGGTCTTTGTGCGCGAATTCGAGCACAAACGCGATAAGCCCCCTGTAGTGATAACTAAATTGCCAAGAAATCCCGTGGATACACAAAACCAATTAACAATAATTCGCTGATTATTTATTATCAAAATGTTAGAGGGCTTAATACAAAACTTACTGATTTGTATTTAAATAGCATTCATTGTAACTTTAAAACCATTGCTTTCACAGAAACTTGGTTAAAGCCCCACATTTTCGATAATGAAATATTCAACAGCGAATTCGAAATCTTTAGATATGACCGGCTGAACAGAAAAGGAGGTGGTGTCTTGTTTGCTGTTCATTCTTCAATTCCATCTGAAGAAGTCGATATTCCGCATGCAGACTTCATAGAATTTGAGGGCATTCGTATTTGCGCTAATAGTGGCCGTATCTACTTAACTTTATTTTATATACCGCCTCACTCAGGCATATCTGTATATATGCAGCATGCTTCATAAATAAATAATCAGGGGTGTTGTGGAATCCAAGACAGAGTTGCTTAGCGGTCAGAATTGCAAACCAATTCTGATTTTCAATGGTGTCACAGAATCTGATTGGATTTTCGTCTTTTCGAACATACGCAAAACCAATATTTGAAAGTGTAAACACAATGGCTACGACAGACTGCAGCGGCACGACAGTGAACTGAAAACGTCGTTGTTCATCTTACTACATGTACATTTAGAGAAGCAACAACAACACAATGGCCGGCATGTACACAAAACAACGCAGTTGTCCATTTTGCATGTACACAATTTCGTTGTGGCCATACTAATACCTTTCACTTCAATGAAATTTTAATATTTTGTTCAAAGTGAAATTTTTTATGCAAAAAATAAGTTAATAGGTAAATATTTTTGCTTTAAATTATCACTTGTTATTACAAATGATATAATAGAGCTATAATATAGCTATTTTATGCTTTTATTTATAAAATAACGTCAAGTTTGTTAGAGCTGTGAATAATTTTACATTTTACATATTAGTGGCATCACCACTCTACCTCCTCTTTCTATCTTCCATTGTACTGTCAACTCTACTGTCGCCGTACTGACGTTGGCAAAACTAGGAGGATATTGAAGTTAGCGAGAACGACAACTGACGGCCTGCAGTCGTGTAGTCGTGCAGCTGTGAAAATAACACTGCCCATAAGAACGTGTGTATTTTAATATTTGACAGATGTAGTTTGCAGTCTGTCGTAGCCATTGTGTTTACACTTTGAATTAGCTGTGTACTAATGTGACAAAACTTGCAAATGAATACATTTGGAAGCAATACTATTAAAGTTTTTAATGAGTTCCGAATTAAAGAAAGATTTTAAGAGAGAACATTTATCGAATGAATAAAGACGCTTTTGGATGTTAAATTACGTTTTGTAAATCTAATATCTTTAAATATCCGGATTTTTTTTTTCCAAAAACTCAATAATTAAAACATTTTGTGTTTTATACTTATGTTTTTCCCTATAGAAATAAAGATAAATTAATTCGAAATAATACAATAACTTGATTTCTTAACTTATATTTCAAATCTGTGAGCGACTACCTTCTTGCTTTGTTTCTGGTAGCAAAATCGATAAAATTGGTTTCCGTGACACCCGAAACCGATACAAATTCTGTTTCGAATATCAAACCAATAATATCAGAATTCATGACACCTACTTCTTTTTTTGATCGGTTTCAATTCTGATTCCGACAACCATCAGATTCCACAACACCCCTGAATGTTTTCTCAATGGCTAATAATACTGATTGTTTTGGGAGATTTCAATTTACCGTGCGTATAATGGAAATCTATTGATGATTATACCATTCCTATTAGTACTCGCTTATGTTTTAACGAGTTCTTAGATGAAATGTCGGAGTTGGGTCTAACCAAATTAATTTAATTTCAAACAAGTTTGGTAAGCTTCTAGATCTAGTTTACGTTGATAACGTATCAGTGTTCTCTGTTGTCCGATGTGATGCTTTGGTTCGGCCAGAAGACTCGTATCAGCCTGGTTTAGAAATTAACATCGAAATCATAGCCAACTTTGCTCATAATAATACACAAGACCTTTGTTTTCGGTTCAATTTTGCGAAAGCTAATTTTAAGAAGATTAATCAAGAACTTTCTAAAGTCACTTGGCCATATTACAGTGGCAACATTGAATTTAGTGCTTCCCACTTTAATGAAACTATTTTAAACTTATTTGAAAAATATGTTCCGAAGTGTGTTATTACTCAAAAAATTAGTTCTAATTTATGGTTTTCGAAAGAATTATGTAAATTAAAAAATAGAAAATCTCGTGCTTTTAAACTTAAAAAAAACTGGTTTACTTGGTGACTACTCAAAATATTCTAAATTGCGTCGACAATTTGCTGAACTTAACAAAATATGATATAATAATTATATAAATAAAATAAAAAATAATATTATACGCAATCCAAAAATGTTTTATGGTTTCGTCAACTCCAAACGCAGGATTTCTAATTTTCCGTCCGCTATGAAATATAAGTATGTCTAGTGACAATCACACCATTTCTAATATGTTCGCTGAATTCTTTAGGCCCAATTTATCTCCAAAATCTCCAAAAAATGTTCCGCATCAGCACAAGTTATGGCCGATTTCTGTCATTAATGCACCTACCATTTCCGAAGCAGACGTCTTATATCAGTCATACAATTATGGCCCAGATATGATTCCCTCATGCTTTCTTAAGAAATGTGCCAAATATATATATACCAACCCCTTACAAAACTATTTAATTCATCTCTTATGCAAGGCTTATTTTCATCCATATTGAGGATTATTTTCATCCAATAAGAGTGGATTTAGGTCATCTATAACTACAGGGGAATAGCAAAGTTGTCTGCAATACCTAAACTTTTTGAAGCAATTATAACAGACGACATAACCTTCCGGATCTCTCCACTAATTTCTTGTTCTCAGCACGGTTTTCGTAAAGGGAAATCTACAATAACTAATTTGCTTGAATTTGTATCACATGTATCAACGGGCTTTGGGGAGAATAAGAATATTGATTTAATATACACAGATTTTAGTAAAGCTTTTGATAAAGTAAACCATTCAATTCTTTGGAATAAGTTTGCTCTTCTTGGTTTTCAACCAATATTTCTAAAATGGGTTGCTTCTTATCTTAGTAATAGAATTCAACAAGTCATATTTAACGATACTTTTGCTGACATAATCAATGTTCCTTCAGGCGTTCTTCAAGGTAGCCATCTTGCTCCAATTCTGTTCTTGTTATTTATTAACGACATATCATCTGTTGTTTAGTTTTCAAACGTTTTATTATATGCTGACGATGTAAAACTTTTTAAAACGTATACTTCAAACAGCGAAAGATGTCAATTGCAAACAGACTTAAACAACCTAGTTTCTTGGTGTGATAGAAATGACATGCTACTGAACAAAATGAAAAATGCAAAACGATGTGCTTTTCACGTACAGCTGTAGACCCTACCTCATACGCAATATAAAACTTTAGGTTGGAGCAAGTATGTAGTTTTGCTGATTTAGGAGTAACTATGGATCCAAAACTCAATTTTAATCTTCACGCATCTTCCACGGTTTTTAAAGCTAAAGCTAAGCTCTTAGTTTTGTTAAACGTTGGTCTAAAGAATTTAGAGATCCGCTTACCACAAAAATTCTTTTTACATCTCTGGTGAAGCCTATATTGGAGTATACTTCTGTGGTTTGGAGCCCTAGTTACCAAGTTCATTCGGATAAACTAGAGTCCGTGCAAAAACAATTTTTACTTTTTCCCTTAATCATTTGCATTGGGATTCCAGTTTAAATTTTCCCCCTTACACTAACCGTTTAAAACTTATTAATCTCCCGACACTCGCTAGTCGTAGGGAGATGCTTGGTATAATATTCCTTGTAAAACTCATGAATGGGTCAGTCTGTAGCCCATCTCTCTTATCTGATATTAGTTTTAACGTTCCCGCTCACTCTACCAGGCAGTTTAGACCCTTACTTTTAAAATTTTCTAGAAATAATTTTGAGTTAAACGAACCATTCCGCCGTATATGTCATGATTTCAATTCTCGTTCCAGCACATTTGATCTAGCAGACTCACTCTTTACCATTAAAAAAAATTTAAATTATTTTATCTACTCTTAACAAGTAAGATTTAAAAATTATAAACTTTAATCTAATTCTTAATTTCGGCTGTCAAAATTTTTGTTTCTGTAGCTGAGCAGCTTAAGATCACAACGCTTAAAACTCGCTTGCCTTTTATGACTCGGCTAATACCGCTCGTTCGCGGACTGCGCCCCTCGCGTCGGTTGGGTAGGAGGAGGGTAATCGTTGGGAAGGGATGTACACGGTTTGTTCCGCACAAATTGACTGACAACCAAAAATTGCTCACAATCCAACATTCAAAGGACATCATTAAAGAGGTTTATTTGACCTAAAATCACATTTTAACCATTAAGCGGGGAGTGGCCCCGTATTCACCTGATATGGCACCGTGCGACTTCTTGCTTTTCGGAAAAATGCATTTGCCCATGAAAGAAAAGCAAATGCAATCAAAAGGCTTGCACCGGCATACTGGCGGCCATACCCGGAAATAAGTTATGTGCCAAATTTCTTTGAAACTCAGAAAATTTCGAGGCGCATCCATCAGAAAAGAAGCTTCTTTTAACAGTCTATAGCAATTATGCACTTGCTACAAAGCGACCTTTAGTTCCAATCAGTTTTTTACCTACTAGCAATTAAAGTGTCTCTAAATATAGTATGTACTTATCGTAACTATGCAAGTCAACATTGTGGCGATAACATCGCTTGACTTAGTAAAAATGTATTACACATTGCGATACGCACAACTGTTTTGCTTACAAAACATTATCCATGACAGCTGTGCCCACTTCCATATTATGCCTTAATTTAAGGCAATGAGAGTGAGAGTGACTGAGCAAGTGCAAACTTTTTAAATTAAATGCAACAATATCTTAGAAAACGCATTGGTAGTAGTATAATAATTATTACAATAGATTGGTTTGGATTTTTGTGGTGTTTTCTTCATATCTCTAACATGAGAGTATTATTTCGTTATATTAAAAATTTTGTTGTCATTTTCCATATAACCAAGGCAGGGCAAAACAGTTTCTGGTTGAAGTTGCGTAGACTTTTAGACTTTCTTCGTTACTGGCGTAGAAACCGCTTACGCGGTTATATCGGAGTTAACATCAGTGCGCCACTAGTTTCTTCTTTTCGCTACGTGGCGCCAAATGGATATTCCAAGCGAAGCCAAGTCCTTCTCCACCTGGTCCTTCCAACGGAGTGGAGGTCTTCCTCTTCCTCTGCAGGTACTGCATCGAATATTTTCAGCTGGAGTATTTTCGTCCAATCGGATGATACGACCGAGACAGCGCTGCCGATGTCTTTTAATTCGCTCAACTATGTCAATGTCGTCGTATATCTCATACAGCTTATTGTTCCGTCGAATGCGATATTCGCCGTGGCCAACGCGCAAAGGGCCATGCATCTTTCGCAGAACCTTCCTCTCGAAAACTCGCAACGTCGAGAGAGGACTTTACTTCTCAATTGCCTACTTAGTCCGAAATAGCACCTGTTGGCAAGAGACATCCTGCGTTGGATTTCGGAGCTGTAGTTGTTGTCGGTGTTGATGCTGGTTTCTAAATATACGAAATTGTCTTAAACTTCGATGTTATGACTGTCAACAGTGACGTGGGTGCCTAGTCGCGAATGTGAGGAATGTTTGTTTGATGACAGGAGATATTTCGTCTTTCCATCGTTCACCACCAGACCCATTTGCTTCGCTGTCTTATCCATTCTGGAGAAAGCAAAACTAACGGCGCGGATGTTAAGGCCAATGATGTCAATATCATCAGCATACGCCAGCAGACTCTTATAGAAGATTGTACCTTCTCGGTTTAAAGTTAAAGAAGTCACACGAAAGAGAGCCGCCTTGTCTGAAAAGTTTGGTATCGAACGGCTGGGAGAGGTCCTTCCCGATCCTCACGGAGCTTTTGGTGTTGCTCAACGTCAGTTTACATAGCCGTATTAGTTTTGCGGGGATACCAAATTCCTTCCCGATCCTCACGGAGCTTTTGGTGTTGCTCAACGTCAGTTTACATAGCCGTATTAGTTTTGCGAGGATACCAAATTCAGACATCGCGGCATAAAGGCAGCTCCTTTTCGTGCTGTCGAAAGCAGCAAGTTGTTGATTTGCCAGGTCTAAAGCCACACTGATGAGGTCCAATCAGTTTGTTGACGGTGGGCTTTAATCTTTCACACAATACGCTCGATAGGACCTTATACGCGATGTTGAGGAGGCTTATCCCAAGGTAGTTGGCGAAGATTGTGGGGTCTCCCTGTTTGTGGATTGGGCAGAACATACTCAAATTCCAATCGTTGGGAATGTTTTCATCCGACTATATTTTACAATGAAGCTGATGCATGCTCCCTTTCAATTCTTCGCCGCCGTGTTTGAATAGTTCGGGCGGCAATCCATCGGCCCCCTCCACTTTGTTGTTCTTCAGACGGGTAATTGCTATTCGAACTTCTTCATGGTCGGGTAATGGAACGTCTGCTCCATCGTCATCGATTGGGGAATCGGGTTCGCCTTCTCCTGGCGTTGTGCGTTCACTGCCATTCAGCAGGCTGGAGAAGTGTTCCCTCCATAATTTAATTATGCTCTGGGCATCGGTGACTAGATCACCTTTGGGAGTTCTACAAGAGTATGCTCCGGTTTTGAAACCTTCTGTAAGCCACCGCATTTTTTTGAAGAATTTTCGAGCATTACCCCTGTTTGGTCAGAAGCATGTCACTGTGCAAAATCGGATGACTGTGACCATGAATTAGGCTATTCACCTTTGTGAGAGCACCGCTTATGTATATGCACATCATTTCTTACATCCATATACATATGCTACGGTTTTCTATGATTTATACATAATTGCATTTTTTGTATGTTCTCTTTTTCGCTTGCACTTTGCAAGCAGGTACATATATACATACGCACAAACATACGTTTTTTATACCTACGCCCTCATAAGCATATACGCACAAGCTTACATAGCTAATGAGAAAATTAGGCACAAGAAGGGATAAAAACCGGTGCTAGCATAACATTAAATTATTATTAGTAAAGCATTAGGAGAGTTAAGAGTGAAATTAAATTACATGTAACCTTAAATTAAATAAAAATCAAATTATTAACTGAACATTAATTTATTATTGGGCTCCTACATAATTTGGCGACCGTGACAGGACATGTGTTCTACATTTAATATTTTCGATCAAGAAAAGCCAATAGATTAATGTTCAAGTTAATTTAAATAATTCGTTTTGTGTAATACTGGCAAGAACTGGCTCTGCGTTTGTTCAATCACATGGAATTTGCCCACATCATCTCATCATCAGAAGCTGTGTAGCGGTATCCAACAAGGGATCATTTGGATTGTTGTACCCGGACAACATTCTGTGTTAGCGCAGATAGCAATTCTTGCCACACATCATCGTACTTGCCGCTGTAATCATACATCCAGATTACATGCGGTTTTATTAACGTACATTCGAGATCTTCTCATCAACATCTGTCGAAGTTACCGACAGTTTGTCAACTCGTCGCAGTCCCCGTGCAAAGATACGGGACTCTTACAATACAGTTTCATCGGATTGCTGATCTGCTTTTGCTACATCTACAACAACAGCATCACATTCAGGTACTCGTATATATATAATTTATTTCGTGCCTTCAAATGCCTAACAGTAAAGGCAATGTGCCTAACATGGCTGATGAGGAACAATCGCCTTTGTCCTCCCTAATTCAAACGCGTTCAACGATTCTCCGCAAACTACATAGTATAAAGCAACGAATTGCTTGTGAAGAAGTCGATAGTGATACGCATGTTCTCGAATGTCGACTACAAATTGTTGAGTCCTACTTTCAACATATTTGTGACATCCAGAACAATATTGAAGCTCTTTCTCCGTCAGACCAATCTGGAGCAGAGATTGAAGAAACGTACATTTCAATAAAATCTAAAATACTTTCGTTAATCAACCCCAGAAACCGCGTTTCTGAGTTGAACACTAGCATTTTTAACGCAACAACTTTTGGAAATACTAGCAGTTACCATAATCGATTGCCTTCACTCAAATTGCCTAAATTTGACGGCAAATATGCGGAATTTAAACGTTTTTTCCGCACTTTTTGTAATATGGTGCATGATGATCCAACAATGCCAAAGGTGGACAAATTTAATTATCTTTTAAACTGTCTTTCAGGACCAGCCCTTAGCGTCATCGAACCCTTTCAGGTAACCGAAGAAAATTACCCGAAGGCTATACAGCGGCTCAAGGAAAGATACGACAACAACGTATTGATTTTTCAAGATCATATTACATCGCTTTTCAACACTCCGGTTATGAAAAGATCTGACGCAACAAGTCTACGTAATATTATTGACACTGTTGCAGCTCTTCGAGGTTCATTGCTCTCGTTGGGCTCAGAAAGTGACATAATGAATTCAATGCTAATTCATATCGTCTTAACCAAAATTGATTCCGATTCCAAATCAGCATACAATCAAAAGCAAGAGTTTGACTTCTTGCCATCGTGGGACGATTGCTATAAGTGGTTGAATCGGCGCTGTCAGTATTTAGAATCCTGTTCAAACGGTGAAAACTCTAAGGTAACACAGCGAGATTGGAAGCTACGTGGTAAGAAAAATGCAAATTCATTCGTTAATGCGATGTCGACTTGTATACATTGCAACAATGTAGAGCATAGCTTAAACAATTGTCCTTCATTTCTACAGTTGTCAGCTAAGATGCGTTTTGATTGGGTGAAGCAAGCAGGAGCTTGCATCAATTGCTTACGCAAAGGACACACCGTATCGAAATGCCCATCAAAATCACGTTGCCGTGTATGTCATCAATCGCACCACTCTCATCTTCATTTCGCCACCGTTGGAACTACAAATTATCCATTTGCACAAACATTAGACCTTAAAGGGAAAGACAATACATCTGTGTCATTTACTTCGCCGAATCCATCGCATCAGTCAGCAATCAATCCATCGGTTTCACTCGTCGCATGCACACGTAAAAGAGCGATATTACCGACAGCTTTAATTTACATACAAGATAAATTTGGAGTAATGCAGCCAGCTCGCGCGTTATTGGATTCCTGTTCCGAATTGAATTTCATCACCGAAGAAACAGCAAAGCGCCTGCAGCTCAAAAGGTTTTTTTCATATCAGGAAATCTCAGGTATTTCAGATATTCGTTCTAATTCAAAGTATGCAGTAAATGCGAAAATCAAATCTCGTATTGGAGATTTTACTTGTATGTCAGAATTCGTTATAACTAAACATATTACAACGCAAATTCTTAGTAGTTTTATAAATACTTCTAAATGGAATATTCCTGAAAATCTTCAGCTTGCGGATCCATACTTCTACAAACCGCAACGCATAGATTTATTGCTCAATGCAGAAATATTTTTTGAGAGCCTTCAAGGAGGCACAATTTCACTTGGAAAAGGCTTACCACGCCTTCAAAACAGCAAATTAGGTTGGATTGTAGGGGGCAATTTTGAAGGGCTTTCAAATTCCCGCCCATCCATTTGCAATGTCACACTAAATTCAAATCTATCGAATATCGATTCGATTCTTCAACGTTTTTGGGAAATTGAAAATTTCACTGCAAAGGAAGCAACATTGTCCGAAGAAGAACGTTTATGCGAAAAACACTTCATTGAAAACGTTCAAGTGAAAAATGATGGACGTGTACAAGTACGGTTACCATTTAAGGTTTCACCGACAATATTAGGCAACTCTTTCCATAATGCCAGGAAAAGATTTCTCGCTCTTGAACGACGTCTATCTAACAATAAACTACTAAAAAACATGTATGCGGATTTCATAAAGGAATACATTGAACTCGGGCACATGATTGCCATAAAAAACTTTAATTTCAATAGCTCGCACTATATAATTCCACATCATTGTGTACTCCGTCCACAAAGTACTACGACCAAACTTCGGGTTGTATTCGACGCCTCTGCGCGCACTACTTCTAATCATTCATTAAATGAAATACTCATGGTTGGAGCAACAATTCAACCAGAACTAATCATCACATTATTATCATTTCGTTTATATCCCCACGTATTAACCGCCGATATATCAAAAATGTATCGACAATTTTTGATTAACGATCAAGATCAACGATATCAACTCATTTTGTGGAGAAACGAACCTCATGAGCCATTGCAGTTATTTCAACTCAAAACTGTAACTTACGGTTTGGCTTCTGCACCATTTCTAGCTGTTCGCAGTTTATTTCATATTGCTGACGTCAATAAAGCTGCCTTTCCTCTAGCATCGTCTGCTATTCGTGAAAGTTTTTATGTTGACGATTTGTTAACTGGTGCAGATAGCATAGACAACTTACAAAAACTAAAAAGTGAACTTATAGAAGTTCTTCGTTCTCATGGTCTTTCTCTGACTAAATGGCACTCGAATTCTACACAATTATCTGACGCATCCTATAATGAAGTTGTAATTAAAACAACTGAAGAAAACATTACCAAAGCCTTAGGTACGTCATGGAAACCTTTAGCTGATACCCTTTGTTATCGCTATGAATTACCAGATATACAGTCAGCTACAAAGCGATCTGTTTTATCAATTATTTCCAAAATATTTGATATCCTCGGTTTATTGAGCCCCGTTATTATACGTGGCAAAATATTAATGCAAGAAATTTGGATTCGTCGTTTAGATTGGGATGAAACATTACCACCCGATCTTCATAATATTTGGTTGCAGATTAAAACCGATTTAAATTTCATTAATAAAATAGAAGTTCCTCGACATGTACAAACAACATCCAATTCTCGCTGTGAAGTTCATGGCTTCGCAGACGCATCAACGCGCGCATATGGGTGCTGCATTTACGTACGTTCTATTATAAACGACACTTACAAAACTACGTTACTTATTGCTAAATCTAAAGTGGCACCGATTAAAGCGCAATCGCTTCCTCGTTTGGAGTTATGTGCAGCACTGTTACTGAGTAGGATTTGGCAAAAAATTAAGGATAAGGTATTAAAATTTTGCACTAACATATATTTTTGGACTGACTCAGAGATCGTGCTAAAGTGGCTCAGCATTCATTCGGCGACACTAAATTGCTTCGTTGCCAATCGAGTCTCTGAAATTCAGGAAATTTCAGAAGGCATTAGATGGAAACACGTACCAAGTACACAAAATCCTGCAGACATCGTTTCACGCGGCTGTAGCGCTCAGGATCTTGTAAGTACGATTTGGTTCTCTGGACCAGAGTTTCTAATGAAAAATTCATCGGAATGGCCTGCAAGCAAGAAGGACTATAACATTAAAATTCAAGATTTGGAACGACGGAAAGGAATCAACCTCAAGTGTAGCAAAAGCAGCAACGAGGGAAACATCATCAATATCATCATCAACCGCAGTTCATCGTACCACCGATTACTTCGTGTCGCTACATATATATTTCGTGTTTTCAACAAGGTGGCTGTTAACAACAAATTAACGCCAGCAATGATACTTCATCTACCGTTAGAGGAACTCGATCATACTTGGTGGCGAATCGTCGTAGCTATCCAACAGATCGAATTCGCTGAGGAAATTGAAAGACTTCAGAAACAACAAGAAGTTAAATCGTTAGTACAGAAGCTGACTCCTTTTCTACATGAAATGAATCTTAACGGAGTGACAGTTTCAGTCCTCAGAGTCGGTGGCCGTTTGTCAAAAGCACCAATTCCTTTTGACGCAAAATTTCCCGCACTTCTTCCAAAAGATCATCGATTTACATCTTTATACATAGAATATCTTCATCGAAAGCATTTACATGCTGGTCCAAAAGTTTTAATAACTCTCTTGCGTGAGCGAGTCTGGGTTATAAATGCTCGCGAAATTGTAAGGAAAATCATTCGAAATTGCGTGCTCTGTTTCCATTATAAACCTAAATTAATGGGTCAAATTATGGCGGATCTTCCTGCCAATCGCTTGCAAGTGCAACGTCCATTTCTAGTTAGCGGCGTTGACTTTTGCGGCCCTTTCAGTACAACTTATCGTCTTCGTGGAAGAGCTCCATACAAAACATACATGGCAATCTTTGTATGCTTCGCATCCAAAGCCATACATGCAGAATTAGTATCCGACCTCTCTACTAATAATTTTATACTTTGTCTAAAACGTTTTGTAGGAAGACGCGGCATACCTCGACGCATTTACTGCGACAACGGCACAAATTTCGTTGGTGCTCAAGCCAAATTGAGGGATTTTCATCAACAATTCTTCAATAAAGCGGCTACTGATGACATCACTAGTTATAGCAGCAACACTGGTTTTGAGTTTTGTTTTATTCCGCCTCGTGCTCCACATTTTGGGGGCTTATGGGAGGCGGCAGTTAAATCAATGAAATCCATTTTGCTAAAAAACATCTCAAACGCACACCTGACATATGAAGAACTTCAGACCGTCGTAGTTGAAGTAGAAGCTATTTTGAACTCTCGTCCGCTGACACCGCTTTCAAATGACCCCAATGATGGCGAAGCTCTAACTCCGGCTCATCTATTGATTGGGACATCATTACTGTCGATGCCAGATGAAGCTATCAATATGAACACAGTATCTTCGTTAACGCAATGGCAGCGGGTGACGTATTTGAAGCAGCGTTTCTGGGACATATGGTCACATGACTATATTCTTAGCCTACAACAACGCTCGAAGTGGTTGAAACCGGAAGCCAACATCGAAATTGGTCAAATGGTCATCATCCATGAATCCAACTTGCCCCCACAGCATTGGTCACTTGGGAGAATTATCAACATCGTCCCTGGTTCAGACGGCAAGGTGAGGGTTGTGGACATCAAAACTACGAAAGGGATTATAAGGAGAGCAGTCCATAAAATTGCACCATTACCTATTTCGGATTGAAATGCAAGCATTTCAATGGGGGGAGCATGTTTGGTCAGAAGCATGTCACTGTGCAAAATCGGATGACCGTGACCATGAATTAGGCTATTCACCTTTGTGAGAGCACCGCTTATGTATATGCACATCATTTCTTACATCCATATACATATGCTACGGTTTTCTATGATTTATACATAATTGCATTTTTTGTATGTTCTCTTTTTCGCTTGCACTTTGCAAGCAGGTACATATATACATACGCACAAACATACGTTTTTTATACCTACGCCCTCATAAGCATATACGCACAAGCTTACATAGCTAATGAGAAAATTAGGCACAAGAAGGGATAAAAACCGGTGCTAGCATAACATTAAGACATTATTAGTAAAGCATTAGGAGAGTTAAGAGTGAAATTAAATTACATGTAACCTTAAATTAAATAAAAATCAAATTATTAACTGAACATTAATTTATTATTGGGCTCCTACAACCCCTGTCGACCAGCTTAACAAGCTCTTCGTACTCACGCATTTCGGCCTCTTTCTTTTTCTGTCTACAAATGCTTCTCGCTTCCCTCTTCAACTCTCGGTATCTATCCCATCCCGCACGTGTTGTGGTCGATCGTAACGTTGCGAGGTAGGCAGCCTGTTTTCTCTCGGCTGCGACACGGCACTCCTCGAAAACTGCAGCTGTTCTTTTGCACTTTCCGAAAACCAATAGTTTCGGTTGCAGCTGTACGTAAGGAATTTGAAATGCCGTCCCACAGTTCCTTTATACCGAGTTGTTGACGAGTGCTCTCAGAGAGCAGGAGTGCAAGCCGAGTAGAAATTTGTTCGGCTGTCTGTTGTGATTGCAGCTTCTCGACGTCGAACCTTCCTTGTGTTTGTTGACGTGCGTTTTTTGCTGCACAGAGGCGGGTGCGAATCTTGGCTGCAACAAGATAGTGGTCCGAGTCGATGTTAGGACCTCGGAGCGTACGCACGTCTAGAACACTGGAGACGTGTCTTCCATCTATTACAACATTATCGATCTGGTTGGTAGTTTTTCGATCCGGAGACAGCCAGGTAGCTTGATGTATCTTCTTGTGCTGGAATCTAGTACTACAGATAACCATATTTCGGGCCACGGCGAAGTCAATCAACCTCAACCCATTTGGGGATGTTTCGTCGTGGAAGCTGAATCTACCGACCGTAGTGCCAAAGATATCTTTCCCACCCTGGCGTTAAAGTCGCCAAGCAAGATTTTGACATCGTGGCGGGGGCAGCTCTCACAAACGCGATCCAAGCGCTCATAGAAGACGTCTTTGGTCACATCGTCCTTCTCTTCCGTCGGGGCGTGGGCACAAATCAGCGATATGTTGAAGAACCTCGCTTTGATGCAGATTGTGGCTAGACGTTCTTTCACCGGAGTGAATGATAGTACTCGGCGACGGAGTCTCTCTCCCACCACGAATCCAACACCAAACTTGCGCTCCATTATATGGCCACTGTAGTAATTGTCACAAGGACCTACTCGTCTCTGTCCTTGTCCCGTCCATCGCATTTCTTGGACGGCGGTGATGTCAGCCTTTATTTTTGCGAGGACATCAAGCAGCTGGGCAGCGGCACCTTCCCAATTAAGGGTCCGGACATTCCATTTGCATGCCCTGATATCGTAGTCCTTATTTCGTTTGCCATGGTCGTCATCAAAAGGGGGGTCTCTCATCCGAGGCTTGTTGTTCCTTTTCATTGGTGGTGTTTTTTATGTGGCGGGTCCCAAGCCCAGCGCACAACCCTATGTAGGGGATGTTTCGCCTTCTCACTTTTGCTCGCTTTCAAACGGATGTCCTTAGGCTACCCTTGAGGATACTTAGTCAAAGACCGGAAGTCGTGAGCTGCTTGAGCCATATGTAAAAGAATCGTTTCTGGCCACTCCCGAGTAAAAGGCGGTCAGAGAACTTTCCTCACTTGCGTGAACTTCTACACATGACTCCATCCTCCAAGACTTCAGACTTTAGTTCTGCAGATTACAAGGTCAATATACAACTTTATATTAGTAGTCGAAAAGGTCTTATCGTATTTTTTCAATGGATACGACTGGACTGCATAGATTTTAAGCTTCATTAATTTCGAGGAAGTTGAAGAAAAGTTACAGCTGTTCAAAAATGAGTGAAAATAATGAAGAAATTTGCTAAAATTTGAAATTTTTTTATAAAAATTTTTCGACTACCCAATATATCTATTTATATTTATATAAGTTAACACCAGAAATGTTACAAACAAACCAATAACTGCCGACGTCAACTATCCCCAATAGGAAACATTCCAGACGTTTAGTCAGCAGAAACAAACAATTGGGAACAAGATCCGCTATGCGCCGCATAAGCGAACGTTAAACAAAAGTGCTAACGCAAGTAGATTTAGGCAATATTAAGAATATGTTTAATTGTAAATTAAGTTTAGTTGTTATTTGGATTTTAAACAATAAAGGTCAATTTGACCACAAAAAATATTTTTTTACGACTTTGTAACTAATAAGTCGTTAATTGGCGCCCGAGCCTAAAAGCAGCTAAATTTAAATTCCTTACCCACGCTTGAGGAAGGAAGGTGAGCCGCTGGGAGCAAGACGGTGATCCAGTAGTATCCAGAAGGAAAAAAGGACCAAATCATCATTGCCAGCCGCCATGAAGCTAATCATAATGTAAGAAATAGGTTAAGATTGTGAAAAATTGTAGAAACCAAAATAAGTTAAAAGAATTCAAAAGTTTAAAAGAGTGAATATATATGTATTTCCATTTAATATCCTTCAAAACAAAAATTGTTTTAAAATTCTGAAAGTTTTTAAAAAGAATCAAGTGAATTGTTATACAAAAAGGAAATATATTTTTCTCTTCCTCTCACGAAAATTAGTAAAAATTAAGTTTATATTAAGCAAATTTAACAATAATACAAAATCGTTCATAATATAAACAAATCAAATAAAATAAGGCTTGTACAGCCTATAAAAAAAAATATTTTTAAAAATAACATTAATTATCTCTGCGATTCCGTAGCCAACTCAGGAGTTGACCGGACCCTCTAGAGTATAAATCAAATAATACAAGGCTTGTAATAAATCAAATAAAATAAGGCTTGTTCAGCCTATAAAACAATATTTTTAAATATAAAAATAACATTAATTATCTCTGCGATTCCGTAGCCAACTCAGGAGCTGACCGCACCCTCTAGAGTATAAATAACCCGTTTCTAGAAAGGATAATATAAATTTTCTGTAAAACAAAATAAATAACATAATCATAAAGGACCTCTCCAAAAATGGCTAACCCAAACAACCTGATTAGGCCATCATTGCTAGGGAATGCTGCTCCCACTGCTACAGCAGGACCTTCGGCTCCGGCTAACCAAATTTCGCCAGAATTGGCAAACATAATTAAAACTATGGTAGCCCAAGCCCTAGAAACGAATGGACCCAACTTAGTTCAAAGTATCCTTAATAATGCAACAAATCCCATAGTAACTGATCAGACAATAGACGCAATAATTTCAGAATAACATGAGCGAGATGGATAAAATACCAGATGTAGTACGCTCATTACGAGAATTTTCAGGAAACTCTTCAGAGTTTAGCTCCTGGAAAAAGCGTAGAACGCATTTTGAGGATATTCGAACCCTCAAAAGGCACTCCGCGCTATTTCGGTATTTTAAATGTAATACGAAACAAAATAATCGGAAAGGCAGATATTGCACCAGAGTCCTATAACACACCATTGACTGGACAGCAATCTCTCGCTGTTTAACTACTCATTACGCCGACAAACGGGACATAGGTACGCTAGAATACCAAATGACTTGCCTCATACAAGGTAGACTGACAGTGAACGAATTCTACCAAAAGGTATACGCACATTTATCACTCATATTAAACAAAACAGGCTGCATGGAAGTTGGAGAAGAAGCAGTACAGTTGTTGACAGAGAATTATCGTTCAAAGGCCCTCGATACTTTTGTCAGAGAACTTTCAGGCGATCTACCTAGGCTTCTCGGTATTAAAGAACCTAAGAGCTTACCTGAAGCCCTACACCTTTGCCTAAAGCTCGAAAACCAGAATTTTAGAGCCTACCACGCAAATAATCAATTTTTTAACGCGCCGTCAACATCTCGACAACAGGGCTTTACCCAACAAAATTCACGACAACATTTTACCCAACCAAGATACTCCCAACCACAAAACCAACAAGTTTCACAGACAAAATTCCATCCTGAACTAGCTTATCTACCGCAACCTTTGACAAATCCTAACCCATACAACTATCAACGCGCACAACAAAATTATTACCCACCTAATATTCAGAATTCTATAAACCAGAATCCAAATCAATTTAACCAGCAATATAACCAACAAACCCATACTCCACCAAGACCTCCTAAACCACCTCAACCCATGGACGTAGACGTGAGCCTGCGGACAAACGCGATTAATTATGCAAACAGGCCAAACCCTAAAATTATTGGTAAGCGACCTGTAAGTGCATCCAATAAAAATGAAATTCAACCAAAAGTGCAAAGAAACTTTCACTTGAATTCAACCCCAGATCCATATAATGAACAGAATTACCAAGATAATCAGTACAATTACGACTATCAGGACAACGAATATAATCACGACTATAACTCAACACAGGACGATGGAAATGAACACTCTTTAGACCACGACGACCTAGTAATTCTAGAAAATCAACTTAACAATATAATAGAAAATAACAATAAACAAGTAATAATTAACAAAGTAATTTTTGACAGAATTAACAATATCACCACAATATCAAATAAAATAATAAAATCTTTACAAACGAACGAGGCTCTTGAAATAAAATATAAATTAAAAATTATTAAAGAGGAAATAATTAATGTAGATTACGCAATGCATTGGGCAAAGGCCGGCATCGTAAATTCATACATTTTGTCAAATGATGAACTTAGATTAATAAAATCTGTATTTGAAAATAATAATTTTACATTAAATAGTATGGAAGACTCACTAGAGCTAGCGAATATAAAAGTCGCCTCAAACAATACAGTGTTACTTTATATAGTCGGAATACCCGTAACAAATCAGGATATTTGCGACTCAATTTTGATAAAACCAATAAAAATAAGGAAAAATATTAATAAAATCCCCTATGAGGATATAGTTACTTGTAATAATGACAAAGTTTTTTGGCGTTAAGAGTAAATGTAAGGAACATAATAATATAAGAATTTGTAGCCGTAGGAATTTAATAGATATTAGTAACACTACTTGCGTCCCTCGACTACTTCGAAGCGAACCAGCGGAATGCACTATAATAAACAATCAGCACATCCCATCAGTAGAGAACATCTCACCTGGCATCATACTACTAAATCAGTACAATGGCACAATAGAGATCGACAACCAAAAGATAAATCTTACTGGATCGTACGCAGTACAATATCACAATTCTACAGTTAGCATTGACGAACAAAAATATACCTTTAGCGAAACGTTAAGCACCAAACCACTACCCGCAATTCTGCAACCAAATCTCCTTCAAATAGGGAAGTAGAAATCCTAAGTTTGGAAATGTTGAAAGAACTCCACATGAACAACACCAAACACCTAAAAGCACTACATATAACCCACAGAGCAGCTTTAATCACGAATTTATCTCTTTCAATCATCAGTCTGATATTCGTAGCGGTAATAGTCATCGCATTAGTTCTAAGGGAACTTTTCAAAAGCAAACTGGTAGAACGGTCAAGTTATAACGTAAACGTAAACGTGAATGACCCTAAAGAGTTCACAACATCCGAAACACCACAGTTAACAGAGTCAATAACGCTAGTAAGCCAAATGCAGTAACCCAGTAGAACAAACGGGGACCTTTGTTTTTAGGGGTGGAGGAGTTAACACCAGAAATGTTACAAACAAACCAATAACTGCCGACGTCAACTATCCCCAATAGGAAATATTCCAGACGTTTAGTCAGCAGAAACAAACAATTGGGAACAACATCCGCTATGCGCCGCATAAGCGAACGTTAAACAAAAGTGCTAACGCAAGTAGATTTAGGCAATATTAAGAATATGTTTAATTGTAAATTAAGTTTAGTTGTTATTTCGATTTTAAACAATAAAGGTCAATTTGACCACAAAAAATATTTTTTTACGACTTTGTAACTAATAAGTCGTTAATTTATATAATAGTTGCTAACCAAGTGGCAACTAGGCAACTAACTCGCCGCGTGCATACCAAATTATATTACTATTTCAACGTTAATTTGAACAAATATGATATGAATGCAACAACTTCGTTAAAATCTTCCACAGCTGTCTTCGAACTGTTCCTCTACCTGATGTTTTTGTGCGCCGGTCTTTTTTCAAAAAAAAACATACACATCAACAACAAAGTGAGCGAGATAAATTCGATATGTTTTCCAAGTTTTTGTAAATTAATCAAATGACAAATTATTATGGAATATGCACACATATAATTTTTTTTAAATTATTTTAAAAACTTACTTGATATCAAGGAGTTACTGAAATAACAGAAGAGGAATCCAAAATATTTACTTATACGTCAAAAGACATGCTAAAATATCCTTACATCGCAAGTGATGCCATCCTGTTTGAGCGACTTGTACATTTTGTTTATTCGCTAGTTTTAAAGCACTTCATACCGAAAAAGAAAACAATTTTTTAAATTAAATAAAATCCTGTATCATTTGTTTTAGAATTATATTTTACATATGTCTGTTTTAAAAACACATACAAAAATTGATGCAAAAAATTAGATACTGTTTACTACATATATTATTTCTAAAGTATAATCGATCGAAATATAAAGAAAAATATTTTTTTTAATAATTTATTTTTATATTTCACACCAAGTGTGCTCCTGAACTCCCCATAACTTGAAGTTTAGCTTTTCGCAAATATTTTTTTGCAGCAGTATTTGCACTCACACAATGCTCATGATTAATGGCCAGAGCATATTGGTTAGCTGACTAGCTTAGTCATTGAAAGTGTTGGCCTGTTATGGCCGTAGTTTATCATCAAACTTCTGCAATTTTTTCGTACGATTTCATCTATAGCAGACTTCTCCAATCTACATCTTAATTCTGCGCACATCCACAAACTTCATAAATAAAATTATATCGTTTATCTTTTAGAAATTTTTTTAACAAAGTTAGTCTCAAGCCTGATTAGAAAAAGCATTCCACTTCTTCTATAGGTAATGGGCGTCTGAGTACTACTCCAAATCTGAAATTTAAATCTCTTCTGCAAGAAGAAATATATTTCCTATAGATCTATGTGAAACGTCAAAGAATATTTTTACCAATAAAAAGCTTCTTAACTTAAACTTAAACCATTCGGAGCAGTTTATAACTTGAAGGAGAAAATTGAGCTAACAAATTTTAATATTAAAATTTTCCCTAAAGGCGATAAATCAATGTCCTAGACACAGTAAATATAGTATTGTCCAGCAGATACAGTATTATTTATAGCATGCATTTATAAGCAATATTTGCCGAACGAACTATTATCTCGTGATATTAGTTTTACAAAAGTATTTTAATTACTTGAATACTAATGCATTTCTCAATAATTCAAAAAAACGATCACTTCTTGGCGTGTGATTTCTCTTTGACTCCGAACGCGTTCGGTGATGGCGTCTGCATTTCGTTTTCTAAAGCGCACACTCCTACGAAAATCTCAAAATTACCTTAAATACTTCGCAATCACCGAGATTCTTTTAGCCACAATATTTACCACTACAACAACAAGAATTTATTACATTTTTTCAAGTACGTGAGCAATTAAAATGATAAACTTTTTAACAAAATTCACTTTCTATCGAAATGAAATTGAAAAAATACCCAGTAAACAACAAAACAAACAACATATAATTTACACAAAATGAATCGTGGTAAAAGACAGCAGCGCTGGCCGACGAAGCTCTCCGTATATTTACCTATTTGGTCGAGGCATTGCGGCACATGTTGAGGAATGAGCGGGATCATTACTGTCGTGGGTGCCATTGTAGTGATAGCGAAAGAGTTTCATATGGATGCGTTAAACAGTTACGATTTATTTACTTTGCATTTCGGTATTCGATATTTTCACTTTTGACTCACTGACGGAAATAATAATGAGGTGTGGCGTTGCCAAATGTTTACCGATTAGCACCAATGTCCACTACCGGCACTCAGCAAAACACATACAAACATACAGACATTTGTACGTACATAAATACACAAGCATGCGCATAGTGAAGAAGTGTGAAAATGTTTTGTTTGCACAGTTAGTTGCTACTCTAGGCACATTGTACAAACAAATTAACGTGGGAGAGCATTTCGCTTAGTGGCAACGATGTGATATTTGCAAATTAAATATGATTTGTGCCATTGAGTAGCCTTAACATGTATTATTTAAAATTGCTTCTGGAGGAAATATTTTTATTTTTATATATAATTAGATTGCTAAATATTCGCTAAATTGGCAAACATAATCAAATTGAATTTTCTCTCTGCTATAATTTGTGTCGCGAAACCGTATTTCGCATTCCTTTGCCAAATGACGTTTCCGCCTGAGCTTTCGGTTTAAGTCGTTTTATGTGCCATTACTGTATCACTGTCTTTTACTAAGCCTAAGCGCACAGTTTAATTGATTAAATTTAATATGTTAATGTCATATTTAAAGTGATAACGTTCAACTCACCGGCGAGCCTACGCATATCTTCCAAAAATAGTATACTTCCATATACAGTTATTTCATATGGACAAATTTTTTACTCGTTATGTACACATTTCTTGATGTAATAATTCAAATTTGATAAAAATTTGAACAAGTACACTTTAGGGTCTTAAAATCTTAATTCAATTGGTATAATGAGGAAAAGAATAGAAATTTTACAATCCAGTGTTGTGTCGAAGCCTTCGAATCAGCCACTGTACGTAAAACTTTAACGCCTTTTTTGTGGAAACTGCTGAAGAGGATGGAACTAGCAGACTATCACACATATCCACTTGAAATACTATAACTTCATTATTTTGTACATTAGGTACGAATTGTTTGCTTTTGCAATTTTTTTACTAACAACTTACGGCCGAAAAATCGGTCAAAACTTAACGTGATGAGCTGAGTCGATTTAGCCATGCCCGTTTGTCCATCCGTCGATCTGTAATTGTTCACACATCTCATTTTCTCACCAAGACGCTGCTCATTTGTCAGAACCAACCCCCGATATCGGATTACTATAGCATACATCTCAATATAAAGTGAACTATATAACAACACGGAAATAATTGTTAAGATCATATCACTATAACATATAGATGTCATAAAAAACTGGGCGGTCAAAATGAAGATAAAGGTTTTTTATACTCATTTATGAAGGACATTATAGCATCGGTGAAGTCGAAGTTTATGTTTTTTCTTGTTTTTTTATAGCATTGATTTCTAAAATAATTAAATTTTTGCAGATTTATACTTCATTTGATTGAATGGAAAATGTAGTGCCTCTCCCGCTGGAAAAGGGTCCACACTTCTATCACCTGAATTTCTACCACCTGTCGCGGAAAACCTTCACCAATACTCGTTTAATTGCATAATTCGTTTAATTACATGAATGTTATCAATTAAAATTAAAAATTATATTTTTAAAATCATATTTGAGAAACTCATATTTTCTTATTTCCGTATTCCCCAACTCACACAAAAACTTGTTTTCTGAATAAAATATGTTCTTCTATGTATTTTAAAAATTTTCCCTTGCTCCTCAACATCAATCCCATCCGAAACATGGTCACCAATACACATATGTTTTCAAATGCTGAAACCAGAAATTGTTTTTTTAACGAAAGTTTTTTGTTCAATTAACCTGAGGAAATTGCCAATTAAACGGGTTCAGTTAAGCGGAGAAAAATTTATACATATTTTGTAAGCAATATGTGAGATGATTCGAATGAGCAGGAAAATCGATTAACCGGGATCAATTAAGCGGGGTATATCCTACTTCACAATCACACCATCACCAGAATTAAATTCGACGAAAAACAAGAAAAAACGTCTATTTCGGTTAAACCGAAACTATAA
Organism: Bactrocera tryoni; assembly: GCF_016617805.1. Lineage (NCBI taxonomy): Eukaryota > Metazoa > Arthropoda > Insecta > Diptera > Tephritidae > Bactrocera > Bactrocera tryoni. The sequence continues at coordinate 37,353,502 of NC_052499.1, read as the reverse complement.
TACAAGGGTATTATAAAAAGCAACAAGAAATTCTATACAAGAACTTAATTTGAGCGGTAATTTTATACGACAGCTGATAATTTTTACCGAGATTTAATCATTGCCTTGGACAATAATCTATCTCAAATTGCGTGAAGATAACTTGTCAAATGAAAAAGGTTTCCACATAAGGACTGCGACCGCTCAGTTTGTATGCAAGCCATTTGCTATAATTAGGGTACCATATTACCTGATTTGTCAGACAATGTTCATCTGAGCCTGAATCAAAAGTGAAATATGAACAAGTTGTTAAGACGATTCAGCTTTTAGACTCGAAAAATATTCATATTGACGACAATAAATTGGTTGATCAGTTGGCATATTTGAATGCGTTCTTGAAATCGAAAAAGAGGACGCAATCTGCTAATGACCAGCAGTGTCAATTCTTCAAAGTTAATAAGAACGCTGAGTCGGCACTGATTTTGACGGATACCAATATGGTAATCCTAACTATAATCATCCCATATTGGAGGTTCCGACAAATGTTGATATCTCACAAATTTATGAACTAATAAGTCTCTTACCCTGTATTTCTAAAGTATTTGAAAAAGTGTTTCTATCAAAGATGACTCCTTTCCCCCACGAAATTATTACAAAACCAACGCACCAATTCGGTTTTCGTGCTGGCACTGTAGAGCAAGTAAATAGTTAGAATTACCAACGAAATCCGGAAAGCATTCGAGCACAGAGAATACTGTTCAGCTATTTTTCTAAATGTAGCTAAGGCGTTCGATAAGGTCTGGCATGAAGGCCTTTTACGGAAAATCAAAAATGTTTTACTTTACGGATTGCATAAAACTTTTTAGTCATATTTAAGAAACAGGAAATTAATAGTTAAAGTAGCAGACTTCATATCTGAAGAAAGAGCAATGAGGGCTGGTGTACCTCAGGGTAGCGTGCCAGGCCCAACTCTGTACATAATATATCAGCAGACATTCCAACAGTTATTAACATCCTCTTTCGCTGATGACACAGCTGTAGTAAGCCGTAACAAGTGCCCCATCAGAGCATCAAGAGTGCAGATATTAGAGCAGCACTTAACTTTTGTCGGAGAATGACTAGCCAACTGGCGTATAAATACAATATTAGTGCAAAGCATGTTACATTCTCGCTAAGACCAGAAACGTGTCGGACAGTTAAAATAAACACTATCCTAATACCACAAGAGAATGAAGTAACTTATCTTGGGATTCACCTGGTCCGAAGGCTCACGTAGCGAAAACATATAGCGACTAAAATAGCTTTCATGCAGCAAATTTTAATTGACTTTTAAACAAAAATTCTAAACTTAGCCTAGATATCAAAGTGCTGTTATACAATGCAATCAAAAAACCGATTTGGACGTTTGGCATTCAACTGTGAGGTACGATCTGTGCAACCAACATTGATATGATACATAGGTTCCAATCTAAAATCCATAGAACAAACAAGGGTTCACCATGATACATGTGTTATGAAAACATTCATAAAAATCATTGGCTAATGTCTTAGTAAATTCCTGCAATCAAACACGTTTAAAAGGAAAGAGCAACGTTCTACCAAGAAAGCTCAACCACATTCTTGAGCTTATTTAGTTTTAAATAGATTTAGGATTTGAACACTTATTGTTAGGCTTTACCAAGCAGATCCAATAAATAAAAAAATATTGAAAAACTATATACTATACATTGTGTCCGGAAATTGTAAATAAAATCCAAAATATTGAATTATTTATCAATATTCGCTTCGTCGCCTTCAGAATAATCTGCACCAGATGCAATACACTTATGAAAACGATTGTTCCAGTCCTCGAAACACTTTTCATAAGCACGTTTTGGTATGGCCTCCAGCTTCTTCAGCGAATTTTGTAATATCATTTCGATAGATTGAAAATGGGTTCCATTTGGATGATTGTTGACTTGTTTGCATGTCTAACTCATATCCCATGTCGCATATTCATGAATATGGGATTAGAGTTCGCACGATCAAACATGTACAAAGAGGTACTATTTTTGAAAAAACTACAGCTTTATCGGGACGAGTCAAGCAAGAAGGCGCTTCATACCCAAAATATACTCCAAAATCCTTCGAATGGACTCGTGAGAGTTTCGAGCTCTCTTGTCATCTCTCTAACACTCGCTTGACGATTTTCAAGCACCATATCCTTCATATTTTTATATTTTCATTAGTTAAAGAAGTCGATGGTCGTCCGGAACGAGGCATGTCTTCAACGATCTCTCGACCGTACCGGCTTTGTACCACTCGTAGGATTGTTTTTTGATAAAACTTCAGCCTTTTCCAACATTCGCAACGATTCCACACACGAAATTTTGTTAGAAATACAAAATTTGAGACAAATTCTTTGTTCGATATTTTTATGCATTATGAAAATCGTACCTACCTAGCGACTTTAGCATCTGATGTAAACAAACTGCTGTCAACCAAAGCCCAGACTGCGCTCATATTTGGCATAGTAATTAAAGACAGTCGTATCAACTTAGCAAAATAGATTTTTTTTAAATATAATTTATCCGGGGAATATAACTACAATTTCCGGGTGCTCTTTTATCACAATGTATTTATATATTTTATAGGCGTTTCCTTCTAGGTGTTACAAACATCGTGGCAAACTTTATATACCCTGTTCCGGGTATAAATATAGTAACATTCCTTATATCTATAATCGTTACCATGATTTCTGTGTTTTGTTATCTGACCTGATCTTTAAAGACACGTGTGTAAGATTTGTGAAATATTGCATGAAGTAGGAATCTAATTATAGTATTTTGACGAAAAATTTATAAAACAGGAGTGTTAATGAAACACTGTTTCTTCATGATGGCGAAATCCTAAAATCGCCAAATTTGCTACCGACCATTTGAGCAGAGAAAGCGATGAACCTCAAACAGGATGTATGGACGAAAACCCCAAACAATTATTCAAAATGATAAAACTGTGATTATGGATATAGCTGACATTCTAGGGATCCCAAAATTACGGGTTGGACAAAATTACGGGTGGGTCATTGCTATTTGGAAATGCGAGAGCTCACAGGCGGAAGAATATATCGCGCTCACTTTAATGAAAACAAAAGCAAAATTGTATGACATTTGCCTCGAATTCCATATACTTCCTCTGCATTATCCGGATCTGTTCTGCACTCCTGAAAATTGTAAATACCGTCATTCCTAAAATTTGCCAAACCAATATGTTTTTTCCCCAAATACTAAATGCTACTCAGGCTGACTTTAATATAAAATTATATATGTGAAACTACCATATCCTCACATTTAGATTCTTTTGTTTCACAACTCTATTTAGTCCTCACAGTGAACAACCCAAACAAAATGACGAAACCAGTATTTTTTAAAATGACCATTTTTGCTAAAGAGTTATGAAACTGTCAATACGCATAGAACCCCCGTTATATATGCTGTTTCTTCATGAACAGCTCTAAGAAAATTTAAAGATCATTATTATTTCACTTTAGTTATGTAAGAGTCACAACGACAACCTTCGTTTCTGCAAAGAAAACATAATTCCGATTTATCTCACTTTTCATTCGGGCCGGATTGGCATTACCACTGACTTTTCACTTTTTAATAACTTGTATGCAAATGACGGCGTGTGTGCATGTACATATGTATGTGCGCATGCGTGTGTAAATTTTTACATACGTTATCTAATTTGTTGTTGTTTTGTCAACAACTCGCGACATTTATAGGCAAATATTGACATTAGAAACGCTAAATGGCAAAGCGACTGCAATTATGCGAACTCTTCGTCAAAGCTGGAGCGTGAAAAGCTGCTGTATGAAGCTGCAAGTAAGCAAATAGATAAGTAGCTGCAATTATGTAAAGACACGAGTGGATGTTTATGCCACTATATTTGTAAATATGTATTAATTTCACAACTATGTGACTACCTCTGTGTGCGCAAATGTTTAATTGTAAAAATTTACCGATTCAAATGGCATGCAGGCACTTTCTTCTGATGACAAAGTTGCAGCCAAAACAACAACAACGCCAACAACAGCGACAACAAATGCAATGGCACTGTACGCGTCTAGTTATCGCTTACTTATGTCAACAATTTTATTGTTGGCAGTAAAAGTGCTCGCATGAAAGCAAACTAAATTAAGTAGCGAATAAAACCGACACGCAGCTACAATAGTTGACGACATTAGCGAATCGCAATCGTTAGAGACGCTGCCTCGCATCGAGGCAACGGCTATTCCAGGCGACCGGATAAGACCACATGAACTTGGCAGCAGCTGCCGCTGTTCGGTCGCTTCGCTGCCAATGCGGTAGTGCAAAAAATGAAGTGAAACTTTTTCTTTCTGTTGCCACACGCTCGCTTCAAACGCGTAAATTTTCTACTTTACTCTAATTTCATTGCCACACACACACGCCTCCAACCGATTATGTGTTTGCCTTAGCGGCTTGTTAGTGGGAATAATGCAGACAGTAAAAACTCTTTAAAATAGATTTTTTACACCTCCGGTTTAATTAATGGCTTTTCGAATAACAATAGTATACCCATATAATTTTGCAAATCGTTGAATAAAGAGTTAAATAAAACTTAGGCATTCCTCGAATTTTTACTCGAGAACTTACATAGTATACACATGCCAGGAATTGCATCAATATATGTATGTATATCGGTGGGACAAATAATGCAAAACCAATTTTGGCATAAATGTGAACAACTTTTGCCTCAAACGGTGAGGCCAGCCTTGAACCCTCAAAATAGGCACTTTATTCCGACAATAAGGCTTTAAAAAGTCTTTATATACATATACTACTGTGGTCAAAAAGTTAAGTGAAATTGTCACTTAAAGATCCCAGGCAGCAGGAAAGCCGGTTTTTCTAGGATGCTAAATTTATTATCTCCGACTTACACATGTTTTTGTAAACCACAAAAAGTGATTTTTTTCGATTCCTATAATGGTTGATTTTGTTGAGCTAAGAAATTGCTTTTGTTTGCGGAAATAGTATTATTGTACAAACAGGTTGGAAATGTGGCGGAGAGCCTTTGGTGTTCGAACTATGATGACAAACTGGTACAACGACTTCAAAGTGGGCGGAGAACGCGTAAAGCCTAAGCGCGCTCTGAACGATTATCAATCTCTACCGACGAAGGCCACATTCAATTTGTCAAAGACTTCGTGCTTCAAAATCATTGATTGACCATTATAGACATATCACTCAGGTTTTTGGATTATCATTTAGCCCAGTCCAAATCATTTTGAAAAATCTTTTGTGTCTCAAATCCACCAATTCTCGACTGACGCCAAAATCGCTGAAATGCACCATGTCGTAAGCAATTGGTTCTTCGCGACTTTTTTACCACTTGCGACTCATGTTGTTCCGCTACCGCCGTATTCGCCTGATTTGGCTTACTGCGCCTTCTTGTTATTCAACAAACTCAAGAGGTGATAAAAAACCGAAGGCCATGCCGGAAAAAGATCATTCTGAATGTTTCAAGAACTGCAAAAAGCTTTTATTTGGAAGCATAAGTAAAATTTTTATTAAGAAATTATCCTTACTTTTTGATCACAATAGTACAAACGAATGCAAAATGGCGGCTCCTAGGCCTACCTTTAGAATCTACTTTTTCAAAAAGGTCTCTACTGGCTGTAGAAGAAGTAATGAAAATTTTTTTTACTTCAATGACGAATACTAAAAGGATATGCTACCCATTTATAAGAAGGGGCCCTAGAAATGATTATTACAACACCATTAAATGACGTTTGCATACACTAGGGTACGCATTGTAGAGGTTTTCCTATATTTATCCAGATACATGGTGTACGTATATGCAAAGTTGGCAGCATCAGTGTAAACGATTGGTAATAGTAAACGCCATAAAATTTAAAATTTAGTTATTATCAATTACAGCAGTCATTATATTTGCTAAAATATGAGGTCGCACATGTTACGGCAGTTTCAAGTACACATGTACATAAGTACATACATTGGTACACGCGTCGTTAGAAAACACTGAGCATGCGCAGCTAACCTCTGACGGTGAACATTTTTTCACAGCTAACCCAAGTGGAGCTACAGCTTCGCCTGCTATAATATATCACTTTTAACTATTTATTCAACTTTGGCGGCTTCCTCTATTATATGCACCGAAAAGAAAATACGCACAAGCAACAATACAAAAATATAAAAAAACATGATCACCCGTGTACAACACTCTGGTCTCTTTAAATATTTTGTATGCTCTTAAAAAACGCTTAAACGATAAGCAAACGAGTTTCTAAATGAACTGGATGAAAGAGAACGCACACCATGATTACCATGTTCAGAGCGGCCGAGCACAAATATGGATGCCACTTTTTCACACTTGGCTCCATGCCCATGTATATTGGTCTATTAGAGTACTCTGTCAGTGAATTGCGATGGACAGACAGTACATCATTTAACAGGAATATTAGTTTATAATTTAATTTTACTATGAGCAAAAAATTGAAAGGGTTTGTTCGAAATTTAAAATTCCTAATTTATTCTTAATTCTATGTCGTCCCACTCCAAGTAGTCCCCAATTGGGGACAACACTTGCGCTTACCTTTTTTCAAATCTTTGAAACAGTTGTTAAAGTCAATTTCAATAGCGTAGCGATTCACTTTTAATGTTTTCAGTTGACTCAAAACGGTTTCCCTGGAGTGGTCGTTTGAGTTTGCTGAATAGCCAGAAATCACACGGTACTAAATCAGGCGAAAACTGTCAACATAACCTTGCTTTTGACTTGCTTCGACGTGTTTTATCGGCTTCGGCTCACCTTTGCCATAATATTTGGCTAACTGGTCGTCTGTTTCCAGGTCGTAAGCATAGATCCAAAACTCATCGCTAGTAATAATGTGTATCTTGACATACTAATAGTCGCAAAGCATTGCTTCACAGACGTTAACGCCACATTGTTTTTCGAAAAAAATTAGTAATCCTGCTTTCAATTTTTTTATGCCCAACTGATCTTTTAAAATGGGTTTCACTGATTCTTCCCGTATTCCAACGATTTGATCATCAGTTTATGTGGTTCGTCATCAACACGTTCTCGACCCTCTTTGAAAATTTTGTACTAATCGGAAATACTTGCCTTCCAACAAACTGTATGTTTCGGAACCAGAAATTTGATTCCGCACACAAAACTTAGTGGAACTTCTTCGTTGAATTATTTCACTCATCGTAAAAATCATCGTAGCATTTTATGTACTTCAGAATTAGGGAGTTTATATGGTTTGCTTTCATTTTCCGGATTAAGCTGAGCTGTTCTCCTCATACTTATGTCATGCGAGCCGGTGGGCATAAGTAACAACGATACATGCAGACAGCGTAGGGAAGTAGGCTTAAAAAAGACGCTATAACACCTGTTATACCTCTGTTCGGCCTTATCTAGAAATCGCCTCAGATATCTTGGAGTAGTTCAAGGAGCTAGATAAAATATACAAAATAGATATGAAATCTCTATTAACGTTGACATCCTGTACGACGAATACTTCAGTTCAAATTAAACTGAACCTCCATCTGGCATTACTAAGGACTATTAGGTCCATTTCAGAGAGCTGCAACGGGTATAATTAAATCAGAACAAATACTCTTGCCAAAAACACAATCAAATCAATTCAGTTCATCATAGACGACATCGTTGATCAATTCGAGTACCCCCCAGCGTCAACTGATTTGATGCAACATGAACAATCTGTTCTTGGGCAATCACGATCGAGTAAACGGTATGGCTGGCTTCGGTTCAAACCTTATCATGTCAGTTCATAGCGTTGCGACGATTGTTTGAATCGATGTGAAACTGCGTGTAAACTACGAGTAATCTACGAGTACAGTAAATTATCTGCTGGACTGATTTGAATCATGTGTGGCAAAAATGTAGTATAAGCTTTGAACATGTGCACATGTTACAAATTTTCTATGCTTGAAAAATGGAAATTCCATCGAGTACGTACATACAAATATACCTACAATTGTTCATAAAAAAATCATGTATAGTATAAGCTGATCGTTAGTGATTCAAAGTTGTTCTCAGTCGCTGATTTGAAGACAAACGGTTCGATTCGTGTGCATGAATCGAACTGACAGAATCAGAGAGGGTAACGGGTCAATATCCGATTATGAACAAAATTTTATTACTCGTTGCAGTTCTCTGGTCCATATATGGCATGACAGTCGACCAGTGCTTCTTGATTTATTCTGCCCCGAAATTATTCAAAATTGTGACATTTTTAATGATTTTATGTGTATTGTTCAATTGAATAATTCAGTACTTACTTTGCTTACAATGGTACAGGCATACAGCTTTTCAATTGAAGTTGCCTCCGTGACTTTCTTAGCAAGAGCACAAACCGACATAAGAGCAGTAAAGTCAGTGCACTTTGTCGACTCTGAGAGATGTGAAGCAAATGATTAAACCAGACTGAAGTTGACAATAATTGAAACAACTACATAAAATAAACTGAAAATGAGCTTATAACTGACACAAGAGAGAGCGCCAAAGATACTGGAAAAATACTAAAAGAGAAGGAGAGCAAATATGAGGTTTTTGATGGTGCAATGTCATTGCCAGTGTAAGCCAGGTTTAAAGAGTTGCTAAAGTTGAAACAACAATAACAACGACAGCAAATACCGGCAGTAAAAACGTACAACTCATTTTACTGTTACTGCAGAAGAGGCCACTTCAAATGCCGTACAACTGTTTGGTATTCTTAGCGCGATTTCTGCTTTGGCAGCGCAAACTTTGACGGCACATTATGCAGAGAAGTTGGCGGCGGTCTGACGGCGGTCGGAGGTAGCAATATTGGTCTACATATACTCGTACAATACGCATGTGTGATTCTGAATGTCGACTAGACGATGGTGTTAAAGTGCCACAACGCCGCTGATGAGCCGCAAAGTAAACGCTATTTTTCAATAAACCACTTTAGCAACAACAACAGCAACAAAAGCGAACACCGCAAAGCAAGTGGCTTTCTCAGCGCGATTACGTTTAACTCACTTCAATTGGACGCAATTCAATTTGAATTACAAGCAAATAGTAGTGAGTACAAAAAAGTGTGTGCGCGCGCATGTGTTTGTATGTCACACATGTACGTGTGTAAAACAACCGCTGACATGCCAGTGCGTGCGCGTGTGTGCGTTTGACTGCGTTTACTGTCACAGCGTCGGTTGTACGCCGGGAATAAAACTCGATCCACAAACGCCTCCTAGTCACAGTTTACCGGTTGCCGTCCGACTGATCGATTGATCGCAAACCCGAGAGAAATTAAATAACAACTCAAGTAACTGTATACAGTGAAGTAGCGGTGCATTACTAAGGATCAACAGCAGGAACGGTGTTGTGTTGTGTGCCTTTGCGTCGAATTCGAAACGAAAACGCAAAATTAGTGAAAATGTTCAAGTTTGTGTGTTTGTTCGCCCTGGTGGCCACCAGTGCCGCCTCCAGCGCCAATCAAGTCTCCGAGACAGACAGCCTCCTGACCAATGCTCTTAAAATGGTCAAGGAGTGCGGTGATCGTTCAATGGTTTTGTGCATGAAGGTAAGAGGAAAGCTTGCAGCCTAAGAAATGAGTGATGTTAAAAAGAGAATAACAGTGACAAAGTATGCACTTCTATACAACAAAAACTATCATAATTACATTTGCATATAAATGTGAGGAACTTATTAAGAATGTGTTGGTGTTAAAAAAATTTAAATTAAATCGGATCATCTTCCACTATCAATACCACCAAATGTGAAATAATATAATATATGGTATATAAATTGAGTGTTTTATTTTTAACAGTTAAATTAGTTAATTTTTGTTTCTCTCAAATATCTCTTTATTAGTTAGTTAAAAAACCATTTGGAACAAAAATTATTTTAAAATTATTACAGGTATTTGACACCAAATAAACTTCTTAAATAAAAGTGGTGTTTCTTTTAAGATCCCGAACTAAAGTTTTTGCAAACCCTCACAACCCCTGTAACTCTTTCCTAAACTCAACAATGGTTTTTGAACATTTGAAATTACTCGTCAACTGGCGTGTTCTCTTCATAAATTATATACTTAGCATACAGTTACGAGAAAACGTTTAAAAATTTATACGAACTGTTAAATTGTCCGTCCAAAGTTTTAGAAATTCCTTAAAGCATATTTATTTAAATTTTGTAACATAAAATATAGAAACCAAATTTCAAATGATCACTTTGGAAACCCACTAAATACTCTCACTTTGTCTCGTATGCAGGAACGCGCGTTACACTACTTCGACACGGAGAATGGAGACGTCAAATTGACTGAAGGAATTTCGTTGATAAAAACCGATGACATCCCAGTGGGGCGTTCTTTAAACGATGCTGCCTTGCCCGAGGAACCCGAAGCGCGTGAAAACGAGGTCGATGCTTTGCTAGTGGAGCGTGTGGCGCGATTCTTCGGCACACACACACTGCAATTCAAAGTGCCCAAAGACTCCATTCAGGATATGCAACGTGCACTCGAAGAATGTAAGTGTACACAGCAATTTGTAAACCGAAATATGTAAATTGATAAAATGCACTCAACCATAAAATGGCGTTTTGGGTTAGAGAACACGCAAAGTATGAAATCAAGCTCCTGCAATCGCCAAGCTGTTATCACTATGTGAAGCACATGGCGTGCGTTTCTCCGCACACGGATGCAATTTACATTGATGTGTTATGCATCGCATGGCCTAAGCTCGCAGCGACTGTGGAAAAATCATGTTTTCACTGCAAAACATCGCCAATATGTATGTAGAAGACTGTTGCTGCCAATATGTGCAGGTCAGTGTGGCATGGGTATGCGTTAGCGAATTTTGAGGTCGTCAAACTGGAGTCGCAAAACTAGCGGATTTGTTTTGGTCTTGAAAGTGCAACGGTGCATTGCTGCTTGAGGTTGTGAATCATGTTTGTACATCGATGCTTGTGAATTTAGCGCTGGAAGAATGCACATGGCTGTTCAATTCTTTAGAGAAAATATTAAATAAATAACATTGAAATTATTTCCAAGGTCAATACTCCATTTGATCTAATTGAGGTTTGAGACACACCAACGTAAAGTCTCATATTTTTAAGCTTCTGTCTGCGAATGAAGTTTTAATCGCTTCTCGTCAAATTTACAAGCTTTAATTTGCATTTAGATTGAAAACAAAATTTTAACAAAAAAGTTTGGCGTTGCTTATGTGGATTATGTGCATTAATCCACGTGTGCACACATATTTACAAACGTGAGTTGAACACGAATTACGTTACGCACGTAACCCGCCGCTTTTTAACTATCTTTCCCAATTTATGAGTTTAATTTTCATAAGAGGGGTAACAGAAGAAGTATAATGTAAAAAAGTTCTGACTACCCGTGGATGAGGAAATTAAGATAATATGTTAAATATTTCAATTTTTGATTTTTGATTTCTTTTCTGCAATTTTTTATTATTTAATTTATTTATTTTTTTCAAAGTTGCTCAAAAGTCTAAAGTTCTCGGAAAAGGTTGCATTATTCATTTAGGTTGTGGAACCATGTAGACTTTAAAATAAATCATCTGTGAAGCCACAGGTAATACAGGTATCCAGATGAACACATCCTCCGAAACTCCTCTAGCGAAAGAAAAAAAGTCAAATAATACTGAAGACAAATTTTTAAATTGTCTATAGAAGTCATACAATAGTCAAGTCAATAACCTGAGCCCGAATATTTTTTCGAAGAGCAACAATAGTAATCACAAAGTTACCACCTGCTATTGCCCGGGTAAAAAGGTATGTGGCAGTTTTCCAGTAGGCAATCTAATCCTTGCACTGTGCTTTACCTTCTTCTTCGTAAATGTAGCTTCATTTATACACACGATGCCGCAATAAAATTCTGGAATGCAAAGCTTTAGTAAAAAAAGTTATTTTCACTTTGGTGCAGAAGATCTTCGAATTATTAAAGGAAGCGCTTTTTATCTTGCATAAAGCATGAATTCAAGTTCTCGAATAAATTTTTAGTTTCTACCTTTCCTAAATCTTGCTTTCAAATTTAATTAATTTTTAGCTTCAAAACGATATTTCAAAATAATGAATGCCGTATATATAGTAAAACATGGCAAAATATCGGCGAAAATAATTTTTCCCAATAACTCATATTCCGAGAATTTGCAATGCTCACATGCCCCAGTAAGCCACCTTTTCCAAAACTGCTCAAACAGTTACAGATTATCACAAATTAAGGATGCTTAGTTGCTAAATGCAGGCTGCAGCCGTTCGATTGCCAGCCATTAATGAGCGCATGGCCCCATCCAAGCAGGCCGGTTCGTGTTGAAGCACTTTCTCGTGCTCGTATTAGCCCACAGGCAGACTCAATGTACTTATACATATGTACTTATGTATATATCCATTCTAGCTATTATGAGTCCGACGGCTTCGTTGCACCTGTTGTTGCAGCACATTGTTGTTTACCTACTTAAGCAATATTTATGTTTAGGCGCGCGTTAAAGTTGCAGTTACCTCGACATATTAGCGACTACAAAAACATGTGGAATGAATGAATGAATAAATGTATGTGAGCATAGAAAAGGTAAGGCGGGCGCAAATCCAGTGGAGAATAGTGCGAACGCACTGCGCATACAAACGAGTTAAAGTTACACGTGTTTGTGGGCGTGTGTGTGTGCGTGTGTGGGTTTGCGAAAAAGGAAAAGTAAAATATCTAGGCTACCAAACAACTGTAAATAGAGAAATTCAATGCTTGTGAAATGCGCTTGCTGACTGGACGAGGGGTTACGAGTTGTGCGTTAATTAACGAACAAGGAAAGTAACTGTTGTGCCGCACAGATGTCTAAACTGCATACAAAACAGCCTTGGAGAAATCATAAGTAGATACAAAACAAATACAAATGAACACCTCCATGAGGTTCAAGACACAGACAAGCAGCGACAATAAGGAATGCTTAGTGAAGTGTTTTGTTGTTAAAACAACAAAATAAAAACAAAATGAAATTAGAAGAAAGAACATCGATTCCACACTTCTATAGCAGGCAGTCAGATGTGCAGTTTAATTGAATTCGTTGTCGTCAATGACTCCAAGTGCTTCGAGCTTAAAGTAGGCTGCCACTGTTGCCAGTTTGCCGCCAATTATGTCGCACGCAGAAGTATGTAGTTTAGCCAACATTGAGAACTGGTCAGCCAATGCGAATTTTCTTCTTTGCAAAAACTGACACAGCTGCATGCGATATCTAGAGCTCCTTCGATTTCGACTAAACACTAGCGACTGATTATAATTATTTATTTATTTCATTTTTTACATATTATTATTATTATTATTATTTTATGATTCTGTAAAAAACAATAATGTTGCTTTCATTTCCGTCTTCTACATATGTATATACATGTTTGCCGTTCTAATGTCCTGTCTTGACTGCCCCCTGTGCCTTGAGCACTTTGAGTCTTTTTGAGAAATTTTCTCCCATGAATATACTCACTAATGCTGAAAGAGACGAGATTACTTTTAAGCTATATTTGATATATGTATATGTGTCTTATAATAATACTTTCGAATTCGAATAGTTTAACTTGGGTTAGGTTAGATGACTGATCCAGAAATCGGACTTTGTAAAGCCATGAAACTAGAACTCCTATGTTCAATGTTATAAGTCAAAAAAAGGTCAATACAAGGTTAACTTTACTGATAGCAAAGGGTTCACTAGATCGTTTACGATCGATCTTGGACTTGTTCCCATTATATTGATAGCGGGGCTAGTGTATCTTTCCTTGCGATTCTGTTGTGGCCCGGCACCCATACTACTCTTAACACAAAATGACTCAATGACATGGATAAGCATTAAGCATTTTTGAACTATAACCAACCAAAAAATGTATGGCCTACCAAAATTCTAAGAAATTTTTGAGTTATAAAGTTAGTAAAATTTTAATTATTACTTTCTATAACTTTCAAGTATTTAACAACAAATAACATTTTTAATTAGAAAATTATGTACGTTCATATATCCATTTTCAATAGCTTCCAATGGATAGGACTTACAGAAGTATTATGTCCGTTAAGTGATGACGTAGTAAGCTTTTTTCTAAGGATTTTCATTACCTTACTTCCTTCGGTTCCTAACCAACAACATCAGCACCAAATATTACCCGCTTTCTTACTTTTTTAAGGAATCTCCTTCGAACTTGATTTAATTTTTCCTCTATGACAGCTGAGTTGTGGAGCTGAATGGTGGGTATATCCACCATACTACTTGTACTTAGGTAAATTAGACGGACTAGATGAGTTACTTACTATCTTACAAAATACTAGTGCCTTCCAACAGTTAAAAATACTATTCTCTTTAATATAATATTAATAACAACTATCCACCTTGCAACAGCACTTTCAACAGTACTTGCAACTTTTTGCCATGCAACTCACACTTTCACACTTAGCGCTCATCTTCGTCCATGCATACATATGTATTTATACTTAAATATATATATTTAGGTATATAAGTATATATATATATAGGTATGAATGTGTAAATAAACATACATATGTATAGTATGTATGCATTTATATTTTCCTATTCATTGCCTTTGCTGTTGGTAAACTTTGGAAAGCTGTTTTCTCCTGCAGCTAAAGGCAGCACGTTGTCTGGTTATATTTATGGAAAATGTTGTTGTAACTGCTTCTGTGGCCATTTAACTGATTTCTTTTCATTCTCAGGAAAGTTGTGGCAGTATTTGTTTTTGTAATTGAGGTTTCTTTTAATTTCTTGTTTGTAATTTATTGCCAACAATTTGGAATGACTTTTCTAAACCACTTTATGGAAAGCTTGTTGATCCTGTCGTGGCTGCTGCACAGATGTGCACACATGTATATGCTTGTGTGTATGTTTATAACTGCACACTCGATTGCCTATTCACACCAGCGAGCTGTGCATACTACTACGACTAGAAGCAAAGTGCATCTGAACATTTGCAGATTAGTCTTACACATACACTTATAGCGTATTCGTATATGTGCATGCATACATACTACATGCATACACACATGAAGACAGCTCAAGTAAATGGTGTGCGGAATGTGCACCAAAGTTCTTAAGTTCGTCCATTGAATTATTGCCATCTTCCGACAAGTTAAAAACACCAACAACAACTAAGCAAGTTAGCAAGTGTTGTTGAGGAACATTTTAAATACTAAATTTATTAGCTACAGCAAAGAAGTTTGTCCTTGCCTCTTTGTTGTTGTTTGTTTCAGTGGAAATTTACTTTAAAACTTGCTTATAAAATTTGTTGGATTCCACTCAATATAAACTTTCTAGGAAGAAATAGAATTCTTAAGCAGCATTTGTTTCAAATAAATTCAGGCGAAACTCAACACAAAAGCTTAAATCCAGAAGTGCTGAAACTAGATACGGAAGAATAAATTTAGAAAATGAAGTTAAAGTGATATTAATTTAATACAACAAAAACAACACACTTACACTTTTAAAAACCTTTTACTGATAACACATTACTAACTCTCTATCTTCTGTCTTTAATTTAGCGCGTGGCAAGAAGAAGGAAAAGAAGAAGTACCTCCTGCCTCTGTTGATGCTCTTCAAATTGAAGATGGCCGCACTCCTTCCGCTCGCCATCGGTTTCCTAGCTCTGATCTCCTTCAAAGCGCTCGTCATTGGTAAGATCGCATTGCTGTTGAGCGGCATCATTGGCCTGAAGAAGCTGCTTGAATCGAAGAAAGAAAACTACGAAGTCGTGGCACACCCCCACTACTCGCACGAAGAACACGGCTACGCACGCTCAATGAACGAAGCGCAAAAGCTGGCCTACTCAGCGTATCAGCAATAGGAGGCGAAGGCGAACGTGGCTAAACGGGAGTGCAATATGTATATCCTGAAAAAAAAACTAACAAAAACAAACCTAATATAATTTTCTAATTTATTTATTTATTTAATTTATAACAATAATTGAGTTTAATCTAGAGCAATTTTTTGTTTTAAAAGAACCAATAATGAACGCCATGCTTTTTTGTACTTTAATCGGGGCAGAGCGGGGTATACAAATTTTGAAATGAAGAAATATGAAAAATTAGTGAAAATTGCAGTGCAAATACAAACTTTGGTTAGTGTGGAAAGCTAAGTAGAAAGTATCTAGTTGTGGAAAACGGAGAATTATTCTGAAATTAAGTCACGAAAGCAATGTTAAACTCCATCAGCAGCGTGGTGGGTGTCATTAAAGAGCTACTTTTTGCAATTAACTAATATTAAGTAACTCATAGTCAAATCAAATATTTTTTATATATTTGCACATTCACATATACATACATAAGGATTACGTTCCCAATGTTTCGCGTCGGTTTCATTTTATGCCAGCTCAGCTCCCCGCCTGCTCGCCTACTATGTAGTCCAAATATGAGCTCACTTAAGTGCTTAAACTAAAATTTATCTACACCCAACCAAGTAGTTTATATTTTATTATAACTGTATTAACTTTATTGTACTGGTTATGTACTTATATTCACCACTTATTGTGTTCTGTTAGACTAGTACTAACTGCATTAGCGTACTTTCGAGGTACTCAACTAAGTACTTTAACATTTGTATTAACAGTTTAACAAAGCTTCGCCTACTCTATTTTTTACTCAAATTAAAGACTGGTCCTACGGTTCCACACGCACGCTGACTTCATGTCTTAGCACATGCGGCAACTGAGGACACTTAAGCTATGACTAACGCACTTAACGCTTAATCTGATTACTTCACCAAAAAACAATTTACAAGCTGTAGCTGAAAGTTTTCAAAGTTCCAAAACCTACTCGTTTTTCATTACAACGCTTTTAGACACGCTCACATATTTTGTACACACACACATATACATACATATATGTATGTTCACAGTTCGCAAAAACTATCTGAACTTACTAAATCATGCTCTCTTCTCCATCCGCTATCGCTTAACATCTTTTATAATCTGCGCAAAGTACAAAACTAACAAAAACACTAATTTTATTACGCTCCATTGCAACGCATTTAACTCAATTCCTTCAATATTTACTCAATTCAATTATCCACAAAGAGAGAAATGCATTTGAAACTCATTGAAATTAAAAACAACACTAATTATTGTAATCACATAACGTTTTCACCTCCAGCATCTTAGTGTCTTGTATTGCCCTTTCGGCATTCAGCATTCGGTGCAGCCAAAAAACGAAATTTTGCATTTAAAATATTGAATATTTTATCAAATAAGGACGCTTAGAGAAGACGTGGCATAAATTTATTTTTCGTGTTTCAGTTTTTAAGATTATAAACAGAATGAAAATAAATGTTTGAAAAAACTATAAAGCTGGTTCAGAATGTTTGATTGTGGGTTTATTATATCACTCCTTTATAACGAATTTGTGTCTAAAGTATTGCAGAAAAATAATCTGTTCAAAAATAATGTGTCCTCTGCGTGGTGAATTCGCGTAAAATTGCGAGCACTGGTGCCTAAAATTCTATCAGTTTTCTTCTTCTTAATGTGTCATGTCGCAGCCTTTCTAAAGAAGCATCCTCAAGGCCCCAACTCGACTGCACTGTATTTAAATACGGGTTGTACATTTGTAAAGAAGTGATCTGACCATTGAGGAGTAACTGGAAGAAACCACTGCTAAAAGAAAAACTAAAAAGAATTTGTTTAAAAAGGGATAAGATATACATATCTCTAAATATACATCGATGTAGACTTCAGAAATCTATAATCAAACCCAGCATACTGTGCACTCAATGGAAAGAAGAAAACTAGTCTTAAGAAACAAGATTGACCATCACAGTCACTAGACACCAATTTAATAAAGAGTGTTTGGGCTTTAATGAAAGCGAAAATATCAAGAAAACATTTAACGTCAACAAAATGTTTCATTCGGATACTCCAACATACCCGGAGGTCCTGGTCCTGCAGAATATGCGGAAAATTTAGTGCAGGTTGTCATCAGAGATGTCAGGTTACAACATAATAGACCACGTGCGCGGTTGGGGCAAGTACTGAATAAACGCCAGCCATATCAAAGCAGTTCATTTTCAATAAGTAGAACATTTTTCCCCAATAAACACTGACTACACTTTGGAAATCGGAAAAGTTAATTTTTGAACGCACTGTAAGCCTGAGAAGGGTATATTAATTCTACCACGAAGTTTGTAACGTCCCGAAGGAAAGAAGAAGTAAGGACGTGAGAGACCCTATAAAGTATACACACAAATGATCAGAGTGTCCAGCTGACTCGGTTTGTCTGTCTGTTTGAATATTCGTGAAATCTTGCACACGTCCTTTTATCCCCAAAAAGCTGCTACTTTGACGAAACTGGTTATAGTTTCTACACAAACTGAGTGTTTAAAATCGGGCCCTTTTATAGAAACCTCTTTTATTTGACGATATTGGGCGTGGATTATTATCCAAGGCAACAACACCAGTGTTCTCAAAAACATTCTCTGAAGGTTGTCACCAACTTTTACACGTTTAGGAAAAATATATACTATACTCGCCTACAAGTAAATACTTTTTTTCCGAAAGCAGTTGAAATGAATACAGGTATTTGGCCTTTCTTTTAAAAGTTTCTTTCAGTTACTCTTTTTAATGCGCACCTGCTGGTTACAATAAATCACAGCAAACGTGATTGGAATTGAATTGTATTAATAAGGGGTACCCCGGTATATTTCGCTCTGCAGAGCAATTATTTACATAACTCAACAAAGGTTTGCCATTTGAAGTAAGTGTTAATAGAAGCCTTCTTTTTGCATATATCATACAGTAAAAATGTATGTTACGGAAGACAGATACTAGTTCACAACCAGAAATTACTGACAAAAAATAAACTAGTCAGAAAATGTCGAACTGCAACGAGGATTCGCCAACTGGGAAAACCTGCAATTTGTCATTTAGAAAACTATTAATTTGTGGGTTCTTTTATTTGACTTCTCAGTCAATTATATTATTATTCACATTAAAATTAAGAAACTTTGGTTTTATTTTCTTTTCAAGGGAAGTAAGAAAAATAAAGGCTTTTAACTTAGTCCATAATCGGTTTTATATCGGTCTTGAATTAGTATAGGACTAGTACAATGTATTTTTGAAAACTGCCTATATAGTTGCGCTCCAGGTTCATATTTGACGCACAGTAGTCCATAACTATTTTTATACCCTGAACAGGGTATATTAAATTTGTCACGAAGTTTGTAACACACAGAAGGAAGCGTCGGAGACCCTATAAAGTATATATATAAATGATCAGTATGTTGAGCTGAGTCGATTTAGCCATGTACGTCTGTCTGTCTGTACGTCCGTCCGTCTGTATATGTATGAACTAGTACCTCAGTTTCTAAGATATCGTTTTGAAATTTTGCAAACGACATTTTCTCTTCAAGAAGCTGCTCATTTGTCGGGACTGCCGATATCGGACCACTATCACATACAGCTGCCATACAAACTGAATGATCGGAATCAAGTTCTTGTATGGAAAGCATTCACATTTGACAATGTATCTTCACAAAAGTTGGCACAGGTACAACAATGTAATCTCCGAAGAAATTGTTCAGATCGGCTTACAATTATATAGCTGCCATACAAAGTGAACGATCGGAATCCAGGGCTTGTATGGAAAACTTTTGCATTTGACAAGATATATTAACGAAATTTGGTATTAATTATTCTATAAGGTAACAATGTAATCTCCGAAGAAATTGTTAGATCGGCTCACTATAGCATATAGCTGCCATACAAGCTGAACGATCGGAATCAAGGGCTTGGATGGAAAACTTTCGCATTTGACGTGGTATCTTCACGGAATTAGACATGGATTACTGCTTAAGGTAATTATATAATCTCCGAAAAAATTGTTCAGATCGGACCACTATAGCATTTAGCTTCCATTTAAACTGAACACATATGTAGTTACTAAAAGAAATGCACCTGTGTAGGGTATTTCCGTGCTGCCGAAGTTAAAGTTTTTTCTTGTTTTACTACAGGGTACATACAAACTGTACCGCTACAAATATGTATGTATATATAGTACATTAGATATTAACATTTCTTTTTGTATTTATTTAGATATTTTTCTTTCTCGCTCTTCATTTTTGTAATCAAGTCATGCAACGCTTGGTGCACTGAGCACTATGGCAGTAACAGATGCAATCGAGAATTGTTTAGATTTGCCTGCAACAAAGTGGAGTATGAGCACTCACCTGTGGCGGCGGCACGCAAGAGCATACATAGCCATTCACATGTATGTATATCTAACCACATAGTCCGTAGTACTCCAAAGCAAGCAAATACAAAGCATGTCTATATTTGCTACACGATCTGCAAATAATTAAAATGAAATGTATCAAATTCTAATGTAAATGCAACAAAATCGGATATCTCCTTGGAAAATAGAAAGTAAATTTGACCGCATGTGTGTGTATGTGCGTGGCCGTGTAAATATGAAAACGTGAATGTGGAAAGTATATGAATTAGCCAGGTTTTATCTGCTCTTATTTTGGCTCAAACATGTGAACTTGGTGACATAACTGCCACATTTAATTCACAATATCCTTAAATT
Source organism: Bactrocera tryoni (assembly GCF_016617805.1). Lineage (NCBI taxonomy): Eukaryota > Metazoa > Arthropoda > Insecta > Diptera > Tephritidae > Bactrocera > Bactrocera tryoni. The sequence goes on along the minus strand of NC_052499.1, from coordinate 37,332,939 downwards.
CTATTTTACCCATATTTACATGTTTGTTTGTTTTGATTCAATCCTCCAGAGATTGTTTCATTAAATACTCTGAATTTCTGTGGTTATATGAATAAGAAATTTTAAAATTTTACATGGTGCAGAAGAAGTACTGAATTCCGAATTAAACTTACAAAAATAGGTTAGGAATACGAAAACGTATCTTATCTTAACATTATCTTAGATGTAATTCGCCATTTTCAATATTTTTATTAAGCTTTGTTTGAAATGGACAATCAATAAAAATCGTAGATGGTTATATAGCTTCTGAGTGAATCATGCGCTGAAATTCTTGCATCCTCAGTGAACCTCAAAATTAAAGTAGAACCCTTGTTTAGATTTAGAGTTGGATATATGGTATATATACTATACATATATATATGTATTTATATAAATGCATATATCAGCATGATAAGACGAGATAAATTCCAAGGACTGTCTGTCCGTCCGTCTGTACAAGACATCCAGATGAAAAATTAAAATATCTTAATGAAACTTTGTATACGTGTTACGTGGCACCCAAAGAGGGATGGTATTGCACATGGGATAATCGAACGACTGACGTGCCCACAAAACTCAACTATGTACGGGACAAATCATTTCAACACCTCTTATGACAGTGTTAAAATAGGATGAATGATAACCGCACTCCTCCATATAACGGATATATTATAAAGTAATAACATGTTAAGACCGACACTTAATCACACGATTTCGGCTGTTGAATGGATCATTCCACTAATCTTAAAAATTTATCAAGATTTCGCCATACAAAAATGACAATTCCAAATCACTTCATTGAAATGATTTGAAACTGATCCACGCTAAATCTCTCTGTGCGACTCTGATTTTGCGCAGTCTACTTGTCAGCACAGAAAATATGTTACATTATCACAGCTGATTTAGACACTACAATGGCAAAAAAATGTAAACAAACAAATTTTTATTAGAGCAATAAATCTAATTTCTGCTGAAAATCGACTTAACAAATAAATAAATTCAACCAATATTTTTATTATATGGAAAATATTAAAAAAAAGCCATCTTCTTATTTCAAAATACTATATGACAATCTTTTCTTTTGATAAATATTAAGCGATCTGAATTCTTGAATGACAATAACAGCTGTTTTTTGATCTTTCAAACGGCAGTGAGAACACTGTTGGGTTATGAATCTTTTAAATTTTCGGTCTGAACATGGTATAAGGGTGTAACCAAACATTTTATGCTCAACTTGCAAAGATAAAATATTGGGAAATTCTTTCTGGTGTTGAAAAAACTTTGTTTCTTTTGTGTTGTGAATGAATTAAACACTCATTGTTCGACTAAATCGTAATATAACTCATTTTTTTGGTATTTTCTTGACTTATATTGTAGGTATAATAACTAATAAAATGATTCCAAGGTTTCATAAAGGTACCTCACATACAATCACCAATCATATGAGGAAACTTAGCCAGATGTTCGAAAATCATGAAATTAATTATATGGGGGACAGATCAAGTTTTCGCCCAATTTCGCACAAAGATAACATGTAATGAGTAAAACACGTTCTCTCAAACATTATCAGAAATAGATACTCTATGAATTTCAATTATATACCTCTCACATTGAACAATGTATTCGGTCTAGTCAAATACTGTGGTCCACATAATCATTCTTAAGAGGGTGAACAATTTTGATTCAATTTGAATAATTAGGGGTCATGAGATAGAACACTTAAAAGGCACTGTTTGTTCGCAGTGTTATATTCGCTATACTATACTAATTGCTACTCGATTTGTATACTGAAAAGTGATAGAATCAAAAGGAATTTCAAATAGTGTTATGTATTTAATTTGGTTGAAATCGGTCGAGCGGGTAACGAGATATGTGATTTCACCTAAAAGTGGGCTGTGATACGCTCATTGCCCAGTTTTGATCTCGGATGTGAAATTCAGTTCAGTTGGCGATATTATCGGTAGTTTTATATTCTACAAGATGTTTACTGACTGATTTTTGTCAAAATAATATTCGCTTCGCTCGTGCTTATAACATCTACATAATCGTCTAAGTTAATTTGTACTCTCAATTGAAACTTTAATTATATTCCCTTTCTGAAACGACTTTCCGGAAATTGAAATTTTTCCAATGCTTTTCAGACTAGTTTAGTCAGGTAACTCTGGCTGCAAACTACAATTTTTATACTCTCGCAACAATGTTGCTAAGGAGAGTATTATAGTTTTGTTCACATAACGGTTGTTTGTAAGTCCTAAAACTAAAAGAGTCAGATATAGGGTTATATATACCAAAGTGATCAGGGCGACGAGTAGAGTCGAAATCCGGATGTCCGTCCGTCTGTCCGTCCGTCCGTGCAAGCTGTAACTTGAGTAAAAATTGAGATATCATGATGAAACTTGGTACACGTATTCCTTGGCTCCATAAGAAGGTTAAGTTCGAAGATGGGCAAAATCGGCCCACTGCCACGCCCACAAAATGGCGGAAACCGAAAACATATAAACTGTCATAACTAAGCCATAAATAAAGATATTAAAGTAAAATTTGGCACAAGGGATCGCATTAGGGAGGGGCATATTTGGACGCAATTGTTTTGGAAAAGTGGGCGTGGCCCCGCCCCCTACTAAGTTTTTTGTACATATCTCGGAAACTACTATAGCTATGTCAACCAAAGTCTACAGAGTCGTTTTCTTCAAGTATTTCTATATACAGTTCAAAAATGGAAGAAATCGGATAATAACCACGCCCACCTCCCATACAAAGGTTATGTTCAAAATCACTAAAAGTGCGTTAACCGACTAACAAAAAACGTCAGAAACACTAAATTTTACGGAAGAAGTGGCAGAAGGAAGCTGCACCCAGCCTTTTTTTAAAATTGAAAATGGGCGTGGCGCCGCCCACTTATGGACCAAGAACCATATCTGGATGACCGATTTCAATGAAATTCAGTACGATGACATGTACGAAATATGGGTGAAATCGGTTCACAACCACGCCTTCTTCAATATAAAGCTATTTTGAATTCCATCTGATGCCTTCTCTGTATAATATATACATTAGGAACCAATGATGATAGCGGAATAAAACTTTACAAAAATACGGTATTTGAAAAATATGTAAATGACGTATAATGAAATCTCGATTATCACTTTACCATGCGAGAGTATAAAATGTTCGGTGGCACCCGAACTTAGCCCTTCCTTACTTGTTACTGACAAGTTTGTCGTTTCACTCCTGTGCAAGCGCGTAAAATTGTTAACTAGAAGGAATGTTTCCAACGAATAATCTGCATGCATTTCTAAGTCTAATTAAAGGACGACGCCAACATATAATACCTATGCTGGTATTTCGCACATGTTGCTGACATATATCATACATATGGATATTAATGTCCGTACGTGAAAGCGTTTGCAAAGCACTGACGTTGCTATTGAACGCTCAAGTGCAAGCTCCAGCGTTGTCTATTAAGGTGAAAGTTTGTGTGTGCGTCAATGTGCTTTGCATATACTGCTATCGAATATGAGTTCAGAGTTTAAATTAGGCGTGGAAATTGGATTTTGACGCAAAATCGAAAGCGAATAAATTTACCGTAAATTCATTTTCATTTATTTGAATATAGTATAATTTTATCATGCTCTGTTTACCAACGTGCTACCGTGCACTATTTGTGCTATTTGAAACTTCTAATATACATATGTACATTCATACATTTACTATCGCTCTAGTAAACCAAATAACGTTTTGTTAGAAGCAGGCAATCTTCTTTAAATAACTTACTCTTAACTCTAGCTCATGATGTTTAATAAAATTAGTAAACACTATTTTTATCACACGAACGGTATGATGTTTTTTTTGGTCATGTTAGTCTATCCTCATCAACAATAACATAACTTTTTTCCAGTCACGTTCAGTCATTTATAGGTACACATTCACTTCTGACCACTTATACGAGTCCTTTTATACCTGTGCCACCCGGGAAGGAACGGGGAATACCTTATAAAATCGGACCCCTATAGGAACAGCTGCCATACAAACTGAACGATAGTGTGGGAATTACCTTTTAAATCTGGGCGACACAATTTCAATAATTTAATTGAACAGTTTGGATTTCATGGAGAAGTCAAAATAAATTATAGGTTTTACATATAAGTTGTGTAGCATGTTTGAGACTGACATTAGGTTGGGCTAGATAAGAGAGACATACATATATCATTTCCTATACCAAGGATTTAGATGAACCAAAGGATATTTTCTTGTTTGACGCAAACAAAAGGCATTGCAACCAAACACACTGCCCAATGCGCAAGCAAAAGACGTAATACAAAAGTGAGTACCATCAGCTACATAATAGCCTTGACGACTGTCAATCCGGATTAACTGCACACTTAATCAGATCCAAAATTGTAGGTGACAGACGGCAGCTATACGAGTTTTCAACTGTCGTAAAAAGCTGATTGTAATTTTTATAATTTTTTCAATGAAAATGGATGGAAGGTAAACATTGCGGTTGTTAGCCTAACAATGCTTACACACACATATCAACACGTTATTTTTAAAACTGCATCATATCATAAAACTTCTTGTTTTATTATCGAAAATTTGAAAAACAGCTGTCAGTGTTGCTTGTTTTTCATTCACAATAGATTGAAATTGGCCATTTTTAACAATGTTGCCAACGAAAATGCAGCTTACTCTTTAAAATTTTGAGGATTAAGTGGGAGTTAGCAAAGTAGTTATCTTCACTAACTCCTGAATTAATGCGGATTAATGCAGTTAATCCGGACTAACGCTGACGTCTGTCAATGCTATAAGGCTTGTTAGTAGTATAGGGTCTAGGGCGAGTTTTCACCCGATTTTATTCATTCTAAGCACAAAAATGCATCGTTATGAGAAAAACAAGCTCTCTCAATTTTATTAAGATAACTCACATATAAACAAGAAATGATTCATTTGCATATGGCTCAAGCAGCTCACGACACGGTCTTAGACCTAGTATTTCCTGAGTAGCCAAAACAGATTCGTTTGAAGGCGAACTAAAGTGAGTAAGCGAACCACCCCTCTCCAGGATTGTACGCTGGGTGTAGGACGCATCACTTAATAAAAACACTATCAATGAAAAGATGAAGACAGCCTCGCATAAGTGACCCACCTTTTGATGACGACCAATGCAAACGTGTTAAGGATTTTGATGCTTTTAGCATGCACCTGGAATTTCCGGTTCCTTAATTGGGAAGGTGCGCTGCCCAATTAGTTGATGTTCTCGTTAGAGTGAATGCTGACATCACCATCGCCCAAGAAATACGATGGCAGGAACAAGGACCGACGTGAGTAGGTCTGTGCAGCAAAAAAAGCTCGTCAACAAACACAAGAAAGATGAAGAATGCAATCACAACAAGCAGCCGAACGATTTTCTACTTGACTTGCATTCGTGCTCTCTGAGAGCACTCATCAGCAACTCGGTATGAGGGAACTGTGGAACGGCATTTTAAACTCCTTACGTACCAGCTGCAAGCGAAAACATTAGTTTTCGGAAAAGGCATAAGAATACCAATAAAAGATTCGACAACCAGAGAAGGTTTCAAGACCGGTGCATACCCCCAAACGTGATCTAGTGATTGATGCCAGAGCAAACTGAAATTATGGAGGGAACACTTCTCCAGCCTGCTCAATGGCAAAGAAAGCATAACACCAGGAAATCGCGAGCCCGATTCCCCAAACGATGACGATGGAGCAGACGTTCCATTGTCCGACAAAGGAGTTCGAATAGTAATTACCCGTCTGAAGAAAAAAAATCGTCGAGGCGATTAATGGAATTTAAGTATACTCTGCCAAACCAACAAAAAGAGAGATCCCACAATTTGCGCCAACTACCATGAGATAAGCCTCCTCAACATCGCATATAAGATTCTATCAAGCGTATTTCGTGATAGTAGAGTCTTGGAATCAGTATTAATACCAACAACAAAGTCAGAATCGAAATCCAACGCAGAATAACTCTTGGTGCTACTTTGAACTAGTAGTCAATTGAGAGTTAAGTTCCCATCCTGCTATATGGTGCAGAGGCATGGGCGATGACAACATCTGATGAATCGACGTTACATGTTTTAGAGAGAAAGGTTTTGCAGAAGATTTATGGTCCTTCGCGCATTGGCAACGTGGAATATCGCATTCGATGGAACGATGATTTGTACGAGTTATACAACGTCACTGCATTGTGAAAAGAAGTAACGACTGGCACCCTGCTATTACCACTATTCTCACCAAATTTTAATTAAGAATCTCACAGATTGACTAATATTTTCGCTAAAAAGTCTATTATAAATACAGGGTCCACATATTCTGTGAATAGGGTTTTGAACAGGTTTGGATAAGTTTAGTCAACTTTTGGTCATAAGGGGATACATGTAAAATGCACTATTCTTGCAATTGTTATCCCGTTGCATTAATTGCTTCTTGATTTGCATACTGGGAAGTGAAAGAATCACATCAAATATAACACTATACTATATGGGAAGTAGGCGTGGTTATAGTCGGATTTCGCCTATGCTCACACTGTGACATCGGAATATGAGAGGAATGCAACTGACTGACTAATTTAGTCAAAATCGGTAGGGCAGGTCCCGAGATATGTGGTTTCACCCAAAAGTGGGCGGTGCAACACTCATCGTCCAATTATGACACCGGCTCCATTAACGCCCTTTTATATCATAGAGGTAATTATTTTAATAGGTTTAGTTACTGACTTATCGGACTTTTAATAGATTTTAACAGTAGCGTTATATGGGGAGTGACCGGTGTTATCCTCCGATTTCATCCATTTTCACACTATCGGTAGAAGTTCTTATAATTTTTTCGTTAGGCGATTTTTGTTGTTGTAGCTTAAGTTGTTTGTGAAGGTTACTGTGACTCACAGTTCTATGTTTATATATGTATTCCACATTTTAATTTAGTGCTTAGTTATTATTATAGTTACAGTTTTAGGTGATGCATACAACGGCAGATGAACAAATTTGATATTTGGCAAAAAAGGCTTCTTTTGATAGGATTTCTTTTGGCGAAGAGTTCATTTTCTATAGAGAGGTACAGGTAGCAATCATTTGATGCTAGGTTCGGATCAAATTGTGGAAGCAAAACAACTTGCCAGACAAGCTTCCTTTCTTCTGGTGAGTCATATTAGATGTGTGTGGTCTGGCGTTGTACCGATGGAACACAATTTTTCTGCTATTGATTGAAACTGACTGCTTCGACGGTACAATTGATGACATTATAGATACGATTTAAAAGATTGACCGTAGGATAGCAGCTTATATTAACTTATTCGTTGTCAATCCCATCAAACACATATAAAAACAGTCCCCACCGTCAATACAGGTGTGGTCACCGTTTGCGCCACGCCAGATCAACGCGATTTGACTACGACTGTTTTCACTTCACTCTTACATGACCCACTTTTCATTACAGGTAACTCTCCGAACCATTCGAATCATTGCTTGCTCAGTTGAGATAACTCTGACTTTATTACCTTATAATTTCCAAAATTTTAAGTTTTAAGTTTGTTGAAGGTATTAGGGTCAAACCACGTCAAGTGGCCCATGAAAATTGCGCAAAATCACCAATTTTGAAAATTAGCAGTTCATTAGGAAGGGGATGAGATGCATACCCCGTGATATATTTCGTCAAAATTCTTTTTTTTGTTAAATTTATTGAAGGTTTAAATTTAGAGCACGATAAAATTGCAAAATTATTTTCTCGTAATCTACTGGAGAAAAATCGATGGAATTTGGTGAAGTCAGAGGAAAATGTTCGTGCTATATTATAAACATTTTATCACTATCCATTTGTTTAAATGATCATATTTTACATAATTTTTCGTTAAACAACTGAAATTTTTCATGTGTTCTTCACTGACACAATGCGGAAAATATTCACTTTTAATAATAATAATTTTTGTTCATTCATACCATTCCAAAGATATTCAGTTTTTTGTCCCCCTACCATAAAACGTATGGCACATCCATCGTTGCGCACTGCGCTCGTAAGCTCCCGACATCTGTGCCGCAAGAACAGCACAAGCTAATTGCTAATTTTCAAAATCGGTGATTTTGCGAAATTTTTATGGACCACTTGACATGGTTTGACCCATTAATTAAATACTATGATGAATGCAACTCTCTCAAGGCAACTCCTTACTGTGCCTTTGGGAGTAAGCTTATCTTTGAAAGTATGAAATTTCCTTCGTCGTTATAAAATTGATTAGTTTAACAAAAAAAGAATTGGATAATAATTTGTTTATGACCACGAACGTTCAGTATCATTCCCGTCAACACATTGCGAAGGCCAATAATGGAGAGATCCTTCACAGCGGGTTTAGCTAAGTTGTGAAAGCTCAAAATGAAAGTTATAGATAATTATATAGTCGTAATTTAAATAAACTTGAATTGCCAAACAAATTATTTCAAATTTTAAAATGTTTAAAATGTTACGTAACAACATGTTAGAGCAAAGTAAAGAAGGAGGCATATTCAAACATCCCTACTTATAATAAAAATAATTACACCAGAAGTACTGTTAGGGAAGAGAAAAAATACGAACAAATCACAGGACAAAAAGTTTTTCAATTAATTTCACTTTTTTTCGGGCTTTACTGCAAACTTCTGAGAGTTCCATATGCTTTGTGTGTTATATATTTACGTATATATTTTAAAGGGTCTTCGACGTTTCCTTTTGGGTGTATCAAACTTTCTAGACAACTTAATGTATTCTGTGTTGGGTATATAGAAACAGGAACTTATAAAAAGAAACCAATACTAAACAAGAAAATGTTAGAAGGAGAAAAAAGGCAAATAAAACTTAAACTTCCTGGATGCGTACCGAAAAGCAATTAGGAAGCTTTCTACATTTTCACCCAATTCTGACTACTTAAACACACATAAGCATTTTTAGTATAACAGATTCACAGAGAAGTAAATGGAAGTGAACTCATTCAGTCAAGAGCTTAAAAGTTTGTGTTTGAAGTTTGAGAAATGTTATATACACAACTAAGTAATAACAAAATTACAGAAAAACCTACAAGTAATAACAAGTAAGGAAATCTTAGTTCGACCGAACATTTTATACATTTATAAATGTCAACCAGAGAATCGGAATACCAGCAATTTTATATATACATATACCTTATATAACTCATTCAAACATCATCATACACTGACCGACATATAGTATTCGACATAAGATTTGTTAGAAAAACGATAATCATTATATGGAGTAAGATCGAACCGATTTAATCTAGTTTTACCAATACTACATAAAAAGTGCTAACGTGCCACATACCAAACCAATATTCCCTGGGTTTCATAAAGTGACTCACATACAATCACTAATCATATGGAATAAAGTCACCCGGAAGTTCGTTGACTCTGGATTTACTGTAGAGGCATTATTCGTGCAAAGTTTTAAGTTCCGTTACATTAATTGCACAATTACAAAAATTAGTCAAAATCGGTTCAACGGGACCAGACATATTGGATTTCAACTAAAATTGGGCGCTGCCCTATCGTCTCATAAAGCATTCAGTTTGTGATTTATCGCACTTTTATTAAGAGATAAGGGTATCTCCTGATTTCGGCCACTTTTACAGTGTCGATAGAGGTGCTAAACGGATTTATTCTGAGTCATTTAAGTTATTGTAGCTTAAGTGGCTTAGGAGATATGGGCATTAAACCAAATAGAGGTTGGGGTCACGCCCAATTTTTCAAAATTTTTTTAGGTGATACATACAACCGTTATGTGAACAAATTATTATACTCTGTAGCAACATGTTGCAAGAGTATAAAAATTTACGTTAATAACTATAAATCAACTTAAAGACCTTATTTACTTTTATTTATTGTTCTATTGTATTGCCATTACTGCCTTGTATTTTATGACTTTGACGTGCGGCTTCTTTTATTATAGTTCATGAACGCCATAAAGTTTTGCGTGAGCTTGAATGTATTGCCTAAAAGCATGCAATACTTTTCTTGCTTTCAAGATTCACAAGCCGTTGCAAAGTGCCGCTTGCATGTACAGGCGAATTATTATAGGCAGACTACAGAAACGGGCAAGCTTTTGTTCTTTTCTTAAGAAAGTATTCTTGCAAGCGACTTTGTTAAGTTTCGAATTAGAAAGAGTTCGCATTTCTCCACATATTAGAACATGTTGATGGACTGCCAGCAGTTCGAAGCTTAATCCGACAAACTTAGGCTGAAGTGTAAGCCGGTTACCATTCTTTCTACCATCCGATGTTAGTCAAACCAATATTCGACAGATTAGAGCCCTGTATTTTCTAGGTAGCCGATTTAGAACACATCTTGCGAATCACACGTGCACCGACTTTCCGGCAACGAAACAATACAGAAACTCTTTAAAAGTACACTAAAACTGCATCAATTACGTCTGTAAAGTGGCCTTACGGCTGTGCTTGATGCCCGGTCCAATAGTATAATCTTATAAATAAAGCATTTATCATGACCTTAGATTACAAAAAAATGTATCTATATACATATATATATATATATATATATATATTTAGTAGTCCTTACTTAATTTTACCTATTATCAGATGAGGAACCTCATTAGGATAGAGAGAAATATGGGTTGGGGTCAAAATTCTGCGTTTTTGGAAATTCTGCATTCATAATTCCGGAAGACAGAAAAACATATTAGAGATTATCTGCCATCAAGAAATGCCCTTAAGTTAAAAATTAGAAGACAACGGAACAGTTTGAAATGTTTTAAAGACCCAACTTGTGTTAAAGAAATAGACATTCCTTTATCACTTTATGTTTTGGAAGGTCAACTATTTATTTTAAGTGAGAAAGTCATTGATGGCGAATGCATTCTTATATTTGGAACAAAATCTTCGCTGCAGCTGTTAAATGAGAGCGACTGCTGGATTATGGACGGTACATTTGACGTTGTTCCAACGATGATGAGGCAGCTATTTTCCATACACGGAAGAGTAGAAGGGCAAATTGTTCCGCTGGTATTCTGTCTTATGACCAAAAAATCGAAGTCAATGTATATTTATTTTTTTGTTGAGTTGGAGAACGTCGCATTGAACTATGGTATCCAACTGAATCCGACGCGTATAATTAGTGATTTCGAAATGGCTATTATTTCTGCAGCAAGGGAGTGTTTCCCATTTGCACGGCAGAGTAGTTGCCTCTTCCACTTCGGGAAAATTATTTGGCGAAAAGTTCAAAAAGAAGGGTAAATTTATTGCATAACCGCAACTTCCTGCATTTAAGATAAAATGATTATTAAATATTTTCAGACTATGCCGCAAATATGGCAGCAGCGAGCAGTTTTCAATCCAAGTACGAATGCTTAAAAGCTTAGCACTGGTTCCTCATAGCGAAATCTCAGAGAATTACACAAGTTTGCGTAATTCATTTGACGACAGCGATTTGCAAAAACTTTCAAAATGGTTTGAAAAAAATTATGCGTTTGGTAAAAAGTCACAGCCTAAATATTTAACACAATTTTGGTCCGTGTTCGATGACCCTAGATCGAAAGTTTTTCCAAGAATGCAAAACAGTGTGGAAGCTTGGCATCGCCGCCTTAAAGTCATAGTTGGAAAAAGTCGTGCAACGCTGTACAAATTGATTTTTGACTTACAAAGGGAGCTTATTTATGCTGAAACACAAGTACAAAAAATAAAAAGCGACGAAAAAATAAAAATAAACAGAAAATTCATGAAAAAAACCAACAAATTACAAGAGTAATGAAAAAAAGATTAGATTTAAGTCACTTAGCGTATTTAAAGCGTATTGCTTCAAACATGACATTAATGTAGTATCTACTTGGTCTTTATTTGTTAATAATGTTGGTTTTTGTCTTTCCGATAAACATGTTTGAATTTTGGAATTATTTTGGAGGTTACGTTTTGTTTATGTTATATTATTATGAATGTATAAGCAAATTTATATAAAATACACGATTTGGCTCAAATTTTGGGGAAATAATTTCCAGAATTAATTCTTGAAAACGTAAATTCCGGAATTATGATTGAAATGCAGCCAAAAAAGGCGAAGGAATTGCGGAATTCCGATTTCCAGAATTTTGTCGACCCAGAATTTTGATTCCGGAATTTTGACTTCAGAATTTTGATTTTAGAATTTTGACCGTTTCCCGAGAAATATGCCAATGGCCTATGAAGACCCGATATTTACCTTACCATTATGAAAATTTTAACAGACTCAAAGAGCCAATCATTCAAGTAATGGTGGTTTTTAAGTTTCTAGTGTATATAATGTTTGATACAGTCTGCGGTTCAAATTGGGCAAAGCTTACGTAAATTGCAGTTCTCAGTACTATAAATATTTTATTATCCTAATCCACTGATCTGAAAATCTTAAATGTTTCCATTTTCTTTACACCCAAGTATTTACACGGAACTTTTTCTCTTTCTCAAATCCGATTTTATATATAATATTAAACTGAGGAAAAGTCAATTACTCCGCCTTTTAAAGCATTAAATTACGGGAACCCAAATGGAGAAGAATTTTGATTACGTTTGGGTGATAAATTGTAATGCACTTATACACCCACATACACATATGTATATACATATATTCCTCAGACTGACATCTGCGGAGAATAAACACCGCCATAAAAGATGGAAGGTAAAAACGGTATGACCCAATTATATAAAATGCAGCAACATTAACAGGTCACATGCTAATATTCTCGATAACGGCGACGGAAGATTGGAAGACAAACGCTAAATTGTTGTTTTGTGGGCGTTTGTGAGCACAAACTTTTAATGATAGCGGTGAGTTGGGGCCAAACATACACTTTTACATTCAATGAATATTACAGTTACAACCACAAATAAGCAATTTTGGTTTGGGTAATTACATAAAGAATTGTGGAAGGTACAAGGTCAAGTAGCAAGTTAAATATTAATCTGATCAAATTACCTTAATGTTAGTTTTTGAAATTAAGCGGTTACTTAGAGTTGAAGTAAAGGTCATTTATTAAATGATCAGTCGTGGGTTGAAAAGTAAACCAGCGACGAAAACAGTTGTGAAAGATATTATTGTATATCCCCCCTAAGATATATTATATAACATCAACGAAGTAAGTTTGTATCAATATTAGGGTGTGTCATTCTGAATCAACCTTTTTTTCAACTGAAAAACAGGCTAAAAACTTTCGAAAATGTGAAAAAGAAAGTCGGAATCGATCTTCAGTAGTCGAAGTCAATTACGAATCGATTCTTTACATTCGAAAAATCGATTATTTTTCGAGAAAGCTCGATTCTCGAGTAGAATCGGAATCGAGTTTACCATCCCTACTGGCAGCCATCGCGTACACATAGTAACCTCCGTTCAATAACCTCCACAAAAAAATTGATTTTTTTTCCATGTTATTTATATGGAAAACAGAAAATTTTAAATAGGCACCTCTTAATATTAATATTAAGAGCTCAGAGGTTGACCCAGAATGACACACCCTAATGTATATACAAGGTGCGTCCCAAAGTACTTAAAAAAACCAGAACAAATGGGCAAATGCATTTTTCCGAAAAGGAAGAAGTCGCACGGTGCCATATCAGGTGAATACGGGGAGTGGTTAATGGTTAAAATGTGATTTTTGGTCAAATAATCGTCCTTTGAATGTTGGACTCTGAGCAATTTTTGGTAGTCAGTCAATTTGTGCGGAACAAACCGTGCACACATAGGCAATCATCGCCATAAACTTGTTTCATCAATTGAAATGTTTCTGTAAAATTTTACCAATTTTAAAATAAAATTTAATGTTAGCTCTTTGTTCGAGGCTCATTTTCGTATCGATAACACAAACATACTGACACTTAAAACGCAATAACTTCACTTCCAATCGATGAAAGGTAGCGGAACATTTTAAGTAACCTCGCAGATTGGCCAATATATAAGGCATTAATTCATCGGATGTATGAAAATCCAGATGTTAGCTTTGTGGGGATTAAGAGAAGTATAGACCTGATTCTATTAATTTTAGGCAATAGGACACACTGGTACCAGAGAGAATGTGGTATAAGGTGAACCGCAAGTTCGTAAGTATTTATATTAGAGACATATGTACATATGTATATAGAGGCTAAGGGAAATATTGACCAGATTTCACCCATTTTTGGCACAAGTACACAACAAAAACATTTTCACAAATTTCAAAACTAGACATCAAAGATTATCCGATATGTTCGGTCAAAAATCTGTCATATGTTTACATTTTTGGTGTGTGGGTGCTTGAATAGTTATAGTCCGATTTCAACAACTTTTGGCCGTTAGATGCAATGCTTTGAGCACACTATTTGGGCAAAATTTTATTCTGACAACTTAATTGACGTTTGACTTATATTCTGTGAAGTAAAGTAATCAGATGAAATTTCAAACTTTTTTATAAGGGAAATAGGCGTCGTGGTTGTCCGATTACGCCCATTTGCCATATTGTATAATGGGAATATTCGGGCAAACTCAACTCTACTGAAACTCGCAAAAGTTGTTTGCCATCGGTCATGATGTTCCTGAAATAAAGGATTTCACCAACAGATAGGGGCGGTGCCACGGCCATTAAGGTAACTTATTTCTAATTTTTAGTTAAGTAAAAACAGTCACTCGGATTCCAACTCGCTGCATCATCTTATATACATCTCGACTAGTTTCATGTGATACAAACAACGATTAGGTGAACAAAGCTATTATACTCTCTGTTGTGAGAGCATACAAATTAAAACTTCATTTCACAAGTGGCAATTTAGTGTGAATATTTTCTTGTCAAAGTTTTTAAATTGAATGATAGGAAACTATATGTAGCTTTAAAGTTGTCAAATTAAATGGACCTGAGAGCTCAAGGCAAAACGCAAAACTCAAGGAAATTGATTTTTCTAGCCGATTCTATGCTGACAAGGTAGGTTTTTTTAGGTTTAGTTTTTTTAGGTTTTTGGTTTAGGTATTTTTGCTTTTTCCAAAAGCTGGATCAAATAGTCTTTATAAAATTTTATGTGAAAAACAAAATTAAGAGTGGACTGTGGTGAAGCTTCTTAAGACAAAAGCAACGTTTATGCCAACCACGAAGAGCGTGCCGGCCACCAAGTCAAGAAAAGACGAAAACCTTAATGAAGTGTTACCATCTATGAGTCAGGCCGCCGCGAAGTTTGTGCCAAAAATTCTCAAAGGGGATTTTGGACTCAGTCCGCAACGACCTGGATCTACTCCAGAGCGTCATAACCTATGTATGACGAAGAATGGGTACATGGTTATGTCGTGAAATCAAAACTCAATCATCCCAGTGGAAACTACCGCAGGAGCAAAGACCTAATAAACGCGCCACGGCCCAGAGCCCGGATTTTTTTGGAAGAACAAAATTTGCTATGCTACGATGAAGCAGGTAAAAACTAAATCGAAGGAGGAGCTAATCAAGATAAAAAATTAATCTTTTAAGTGTCTTTGAGAACTTGAAAAAACCTTAGCAGAAGCGCAATACAAAAAATTTGTGTTGGTCCAAGAATTAGATTTCCTCAAAAAAACGAAATTTTTTAGATTAATTATACCTTTGGTCCAACAATTTTCTACGCATGTAGCCCTTCTCAAATTAAGCTTTTGGAAGGTCTTCAAAGTAGGCCTTCGTGTCCTCCCTACATTCCCCTTAAATTCTGCAGAAAGCGACATGATAGCATGATGACCAGAGCCAAAAAAAGAGAATACCGTAGATGGGACACCAGTTCTTAGAGGAAGGGTTGTCATGACAAGAGAGTTCTTTTTTCAGTAATTCAATATATTAGAGCACTGCTTTAGCTATCTCTCGCACTCTCAATCGGCTGTCTTTCAAAACTTTATAGTGATCCTGAAAACTGAGGTGAGGTGGTCCGTGTTAGACATTTTTAGTTGGCGAGATATCTTCAAAAGATTAGGCATGGTTTATTGCCTAAGGAAAACAGTGCAATCTCTGAAGAAATTGTTCAGATCGAATAGCTATGACATATAGCTGTCATACAAACTGGCTGATCAATATTAAGTTTTTGTACGAAAACTTGCTTATTTGTAAATGGTTATAACACCATACTTCGGTTGTTTCTTTTTGGTTTTATAATAAAAAAGTGTTTTAATATTTTTTATCGCATCAACATAATATTATATCAGCACCTCCGTATGTCCGTGTTTACATATTATATTGGTATATGCTCATGCTCTACACAAAAGTCAATTTAAACTATTTTAATATGTCAACAGATTTGCAAGCATATGGAAAGGAGACGAACACAATGTAAACTAAGCAATGAAGCAAAATTTCTACGCCCCAAATATAAACGCCGGTTTCTCATCACTCTTCATCACATAGTTGCCACTAACTGTGTACATTCACTTTTGCCTTTTTTAAAGTCACACATCGCTAACAGATGTGCAAATTTCATAACTTTGGCCATTTTCATTTATCATTAGGTTAAAATCTGCGCTGAATGCATAACAGATCGGCCGACGAAACGAGTAACACACTGAACACATTTTTGCCCCTAATAAAACGCGCTTGCATAATGGAGCGGACACGAGCGAAAACTGCGAAAATCGGAAAATCCGAAAATCCACCAACGATATTTAATGTGAGCTCATTTAGACGCCAGCGGCGTGCACTGACCATGGCAATGGGTGCAGCACGCAGCGTTTGGCGCCTACGAAACATGGCAAGCAAGGGCCGATAAGCCGGTCGCTAATGACGCCGACGCACACACTCACTGACAGTTTCCGCAGCTGACTTTTGCTTTGTTTGTTTTCGTCATTTTCCTAAAATTCGGCTTTGAAGCTACTAAGACTTTAATGTGCGAAAATTCAAAGCTCCGGTCTGTTTTTTTGCGAACTCGTATGTGTGTCGGTTTTTGTACAGACGACCCTAGCGAATTATGGTGATTTTTCAGTTAAACAGCACATGCTCAGCATATACATACATACCCATATATACACATTTTTTGGATGTGTTGGTCGCAATGGCGAGTCTACCTGAGAATCAGAGGGCATAGCAATGAACATTTTACAACACCAATGATGTAATCCGCCTTGGCTAAACTATAAATCTGTGTAACAAACAAGCTGGCCATTTCAGTTGAACGCCTATTCCTCCAACGCCTACACCGCCGGGAATCGAAACTGCCGAAAAATCTAACGGTTCATATTTCAACACCGTAAAATGTCATCCTCGCGTGGTGTTTTCGTAAAACTAACTTTCATTGTGTGCATAACTTTCGTTCAAGCAGTCACTAATGTAGACCCGTCATCACGCGAACTCGATCAATTTCGTTACTGCATGCGCCAGTCGCAGCATCCGAGTTTGCGCGAGTGCGTCGGTCGCACAGCCCTCAATTTCCTGCAGCGCTTCGATGAACAAGACAATTACACACTATTTAGGGATTTAGTTTCTACGAAGGACGATAAAATTTCGGCGCGTTCTTTGGTAAATTTTTTGGACACAGACCCTGTGGATTTCAGGTGAATAAACAATATAATGTTACACCTTACTTGTGTGCAAGGTGAAAAAAAAATTTTAATAAAGTCAAATAAATTTCCATAAAAGCGTCTTAAGAAGTGAAATTAATCAAGAGCCCTCCAAAAAGATCACATTTTGACAATTACATCTGTGAGTAAGGAAGATGAACTCAAACTTTCTGCTTTCTGGTTTTAGTAATTATACGAAGAAGCAAGTGTAGCATAGTTTATTGTCGAAGACAATGATGCAATCTTCGAGGAAATTGCTCAGATCGGATATCGGAGGCTGCGATCGGAAAAAATTTCTTGTAAAGAATCGTTTGTATTTACGGTATAACAAACTTACCTTCTGATTATTTTTTAAATCCCACAGACCTAAGCTCGTAGCATAATATATCTGAATACAGTTTTTCATGATCCTTCTAGCCGTAATATCTTTCTCATATTTGAAATATTCAATTGAACCAGAACATTTCCAATTAGGCTAGGCAAAGTTCATATCAACTGTATTCGCCACGAACACCAACAAACAATTGTTAGACAGAGATATATAATAAATATATTGCAAACCTGCACAACTAAGGTCAAAATATAAGGACTTAGGCGATATACAAATATCTTCTGCCACTTGTTTAATATATTCAAAAGTGCGTGTATTGGAGATGTTCAACATTAGACCTCATTTCTCAAGTCGCGTAACTGGTTTTCTTACCCAGCTGACTTCTTGGATGAACTATAGATATTTATATTTATATAAACTTATAGCGGGATTCTGTAACCAGTCTCTAGTCTCTATTTGACACATTTTGAGGTAAAGTCGCAATTTGTGACTAGTTACTATTCACTAAACAGTCTCTAGCATTAGTCTCAAACTATTGCCTCAAATTTGAGACCTGATAGTTAGCAAGTCACAAAACTAAAAACAAGGCTTGTCTGCCATCTTTAATATACTGAATAGAGATCATCATAGATATTAATCGATTGTCGTTTGTTATATTTTGTAAGCAAGTCAAACACGAAAGGGTTAAAAATAAATCAATTTTACATAAACTTCGTAAATATTATAAAACAAAGTGAACATATATTTTTATTTTTATTGATAATTATGTTTTTTGACTATGTTATAGAAAATTTAATATTTGTTATCGACATATTTATTTTCATTCAAGTGTAAAAACATCTCTGAATAATGAAATGAAATAGATTTTGTGACTGTCACTTACAGAATAGCAAAATCGTTTCAAGTCTCAAAAATTGTCTCTAACTTAAAATCACAAATTTAGAGACTTGAGACTGTATCACAGTTCAGAATCGCACTGTTAATCCAATAACTTTTAGAATGATTTATAGGGGAAGATAATATGCAGACTTTTATATCACCCTATATCTTGGAAATTGTTATATGCTATTGGGAAAGAGATGGATATTAGAACTGGCCAAGTTATATTACTATATTTTTATTGATTTGCGACTATCTATTCCAAATGTAAATAAGCTGATGACGCTTAAAATATGGTAGAATCAAAAGTGGGCGTTACCGAATTGTAAACTTTTCTAGTGACTAAAGTATAACACTCAATGTTTGTGTGGTAACAGATTTAATACTCTCTGCCCAACTGTTAGTGGAAAACACATAAATAAAAGACGTTCGTGAATAATCAATTTATTTAATATTATTTAATTTCAATTACGAGCAGTATTTGATTATTTTTAACATTGTAGAGGAATATTGGAAAATGCCGGTGCCGTAATGGGTCAACGTGGGCTTGAATGGCATATGGATGCAATATATCCGGGATTAATGTTCAAGATTGGGCCCACTGCCGATACGAATAGTGTGGCTCAGTTTGTGCTCGATCCATCTACTGTTGAGCGAAACTTTGGCTATGAAGAGCCATCAACAGGTAAGTTGAACTTTCGAATGCGCTATAAATCACTGACCATTGTTTTTACTCCATACTCCCTCCAAACAAACAAAAGTTCGCCTCTTAACGAAACAATACCTGCTGCCATTTTTGCTTGGGTTTAAATTCAACTTGGTCGCACTGGTGCCGCTTGTGTTCGCCGGTATTTGCTTGCTGCTGAAGAAGTCGCTTTTCTTGGCTAAGTTCGCCATTTATCTAAGCAGCTTTTTAGGCGTTGGTGGCGCTTTAACTGCGCTCAGTGCTGGCGCTGGTGCAGGCGGATTTGGAGGCTTTGGACTTTTCGGCGGAGGCGGCGGTGGTCTTCCGCTGGGACCCCCGCCCTTCAACCCTCTGGCTCATGCATATGGAGGTGGCGATGGGTACTTACCCGGCAAAGCAGGTGTTTTCAATCAACACTACGAAAACGATGAACTTCATCACCATCCACCATATAAACGCAACGATCGTAAAGTAAACTTCGAAAAGCCACGTGAGTATGCATCACGGGCTACCGTAACAGCAACAACGCCGGCTCCTGACCGATTTTACGACTATGAGAAGCAAGTCGCCATGATACATAATAGAAGCGGAAAATTGCGGTCAACGAACGGAAAACTCGGTCCCAGTGCTTATGATGACGACGAAGGTGAGGTGAAAATTGCTGATTTCAAGACAACGAATCAAGAACATAATGGTTGGAAAGTCGTTGATTTGAGGGTGTGAACGAATGTTCTTTTTCTCTGATGCGCAACATATTCACAAAACTGCGTTTGTAAATGTTTGACAATTTAAGTTTTAGTTAAGTAAATTATTTATTTGTACTTGTTATTACTATTATTAAGGTATAGTTTTACGTAATTAAAAGGCAGTTTTGTAAAGATAGTTGTCGTTATCTAATTAAAGGTTTTTTAGAATAAATCGGTAATATTTATATCCACTTCAGCTCTCCCATTCAGCTGAATATTATTAAGCTTTGAGTCCTTTTGGTTAGTATTGACTTAATACCAAAAATTGTCTCCCTTGTTCTCCGAATTACAAAAAATTAGTATATTTGCTGGTAATTGAGTGGCTGAGGTGAGAGCCAAGGCTGTTATGGGGAGAGGTTTATTGGCCAAATGGGAATTCGGAATCGAATTCGGCATAAGTAGTAGAACCCTGTAAACGTTTCCCTTCTTCTACATGCAGTCAACGCAGGTAACACATTGAGAATCAGCACGATGGTCACCGCTTTCGGGATTGTTTGAGAACAGAATAGCTGGCTGAAGTCCATTGTACCGATTATTCCTTTATATCTGGTGTGTAACAATGTATCCCACTTCGGGTTGCTCTTAAACAGCTCTGGTGTGATGTGGTCACACAGTTGGGATTAAAGCCTGCAGTGAATACTAACATAAGTATCGGATGGTGAGGGTAAATACTAATTAACAGACCCACCGTGTAACAAAATGGGGTTATATTTTTTTTAAGTTTATTCACGTTTGGGAATAATGTTGAACGTAGTAGTAAACCTTTTAGATACGGATGCACCACCTTTGCAATGAAACTTCACTTTAATCCATTTGTTATGTAAATTTAGTTGTCAGTATTTATTAGTTATCTTACCTTTTTTATTTACGAAATGTAAAAATGTTTAACGAAACTTCGTTGTTTTTTGAACCAAGTAGAAACTACATATATATTTGGTTTTTTAAAGCCCAACAGTCAAAAATACTAACTAAAAAGACCAAATGCAGAGTCAAACCAGTTGGTTTTGAAATGATCGGGGTCATCTGTTACTTTTATTCAAATGTGGCTAATGCATTTTTGTACTCTTGCAACATGTTGCTACAGAGCATAATAGTTTTCGTCTGAAGAACAACAAAGCGGCGGTAGATTGTAGTGGATTGCTGGCCAAGCTATTCAAACACGTCTTCGAAAGACTAATAAGGTTGGTCGAAAGCATGCCCGACGATTGGAATTTAAGTGTGCTTTGCCAATCCACAAAAAGAGATACCCTAAAATCTGCGCCAACTACCGTGGGATAATTGTGTGAGAGAATAAAGCCAACCGTCAACAAACTGATTGGACCTTATCAGTTTGGCTTTATTTGGTATCCCCGCATAACAAATACCACTTTGTAAACTAACTTTGAGCAACGCCAAAAGTCTGTCAGGATCGGAAAGGACCTTTCCATATACTAAAAGAGGTTTCAGACAAGACGACTTACTTAAACCTCTTTTAGTTCTTCAGTCTAATCTTGGAGAAAAGACTCGAGCTGCATAAGCTGATATCATTGACATTAACAACCGTACCATTAGTTCTGCTTTCTCCAGAATGGATACGAAAGTTAAATAAATGTTTCTGGTGGTGAACGAGGGCGAAACGAAAAAGCTCCTGTCCTAACGTTATTAGCAATGCTAGCCTCTGGACCGTAACCAAACAGTTACCGATCCATATCGAAATTCTACGTCGTAAATGGAAATGGATCGGCCACACTCTGCGAAAGCCTCACGATGACATTAGCAGAACAGCGCTAGATTGGAATCCGCAAGGAAGCCGAATACACGGTAGACCAGCCAACACCTGGAGACGAGAAGTCGAAGCATAAGCACAAAGAAGTGGTTATTCTTGGAGAGAAATTAAATTCATAGCTTTAAATAAGATTAATTATAATTTGTTTATTGAGGTCCTATGTTCCACCTAGGATCTACGGGAAAATATAGTATATACATATATATATATTAAACAAAGAGTCGTCGCACTCGCGACTAGGTTCCCAATTCACTGATAGTCATAACTTCGAAGACGTAGATAGTTTCGTCTATCTTGGAAACAACATTAGCGCCAACAACAACGTTAGCCTCCTTGCTACTTCGGACTAAATACAGGTAGACAATTGAGAAATAAAGTCCTATCTCGACTAACTAAAACAAAACTCTATAAGTCACTCATTATCCTGTCCTGCTATATAGTGTAGAGGCATAGATCCTAGATAAATAGTCCTTTGCGCATTGGCCACGGCGAATATCGCATTCGATGGAACGATGAGCTGTACGAGATATACGACGCCATTGACATAGTTTAGCGACTTAAAAGAGAGCGGCTCTGAAAGTATTCGACGCAGTATCCGTCGAGAGAAGCAGAGGAAGACCTCCACTCCGTTGGAAGGACCAAGTGGAGAAGGACCTGGCTTCGCTTGGAATATCCAATTGGCGCCACGTAGCGAAAAGAAGAAACGACTGGCGCGCTGTTGTTAACTCGGCTATAATCGCGTAAGCCGTGTCTACGCCAATTAAGAAGAAAAGAAAGAAGAAGAAGAAGAGATTCGATCTAAATATTTTCTTCGGAGATTGTAGAAATGCCTTCGATTGTAAACTATAACAAATTTTATGAAGATACGATACCTTGTGAAATACAAATGTTTTCCATATAAATACTTCAGATCGTTCACTTTGTTTCACAGCTGTATGCTACAGTAGTCCGATATTGGCAGTTCCAACAAATTAGCAACTGCTAGGTGAGAAAAGGGCGTGTTTCAGGTCTACTATGTATATCAAAAACTGAAGGACTAGTTCGCGTATATATGTACAGACGAATAGACCGACACACTGATGGACCCGGCTACATCGATTTAGGTTGTCACGCCGATCACTTAATCATATAAATACTTTCCTTTTCGGCGCATCGCAAACCTAATATACCCTGTACAGGGTGTAAAAATATATCTTTTGGTAAATAGTAGTGACGAAAGTTCGCTTAACTCTTTTTTCACCTAAGGCAGATATTGCGCAAGTTTGTTTAGTATTTTGCAGAAAATACTATAAAAACTTAGAAAAAAATATTTAAATAAATTGAAAGAGACAAAAGTAAAGCACATTCTCTAAGGCGAGTATGTCATTGCAATGAACGAAATGGCTTAGCTATAATGTAATGTCTATTTAATTACAAATTGAAACAAAAATACTCGAGCCATTACTTATACAACTCTATCATACTCTAACTTACTTATTCTCTTATATGGAATAATATGTGTGTCCCAGTATCGCCTAACAGTACTGTTTGTATGACGCTGCAAACCAGACAAAGTCGCAGTACAAAAGCTAAGTTGTATCACCACTGATTAGATGGCAATCAATTTCTAATTTCGTTTTTCATTTTACCGCTTTGACAAGCACACTAATTACAGTGCTTTGAATAAGGAGAGCAGAATTTTACAGAAAGACAAAAAGCGTGTTTACGGGATGTACCATATTAACCCAAGTAAATCGTTTTTACCTTTTGTGGTTCGTGTTGTCTGTCTGTTCTAAAAATATACACAACTTTTTTCTCAAAGTCAGTTACATTGAGGTGTTTTTTAATTTCCCATTTTCATATTTGTATTACCAATTTTTTTCTTCTGCGTTTTTATAGGTTTTTACCTGAGTAGTAGCTATTAACAACAACCATGGGACCGACGGAAAAAGTTGTGTGCACCCACCCATAGAACTCCTATAAATGCAGACAAATTAAGAGAAAACATTTTAGTATTTGAATAAAGGTGTCGGTTGCGGTTGTGTCCCGCTGTTGAGGTGAAACCAACGAGAAAAGGTCATAGTGCGTATAACGAAATTTACCTTTAAAGTGCAAAAAATAAATTGGTTTTACGAAATAAAATATGCAATTGACGAAAATGTTTGCGGTAACGCGTGGCCGCCAGTGTTTGTGTATGGCAGGGCTTGTTTTGCAATTTTTGATCCTTTTCAAATGCTGCCCGATTACCGTGACCATAACAATACCAAGAAGGACAGCCAATAATGTGAGTGACACAGTCGAGTTGATGACATTGCGTGCTGTTGGCCGCTCGGTCACACAGTGCTTGGCTGCAACGGAGCAGTGGCTATGTTTAGAGGATCAATTGCTGAGGTTCGTCGATGCCGTCGCACAGGACAACAGCACATGGCAATGGGGGGATTACATTTTCGTCGAGAAGTTGACAGGCAATAAGAGTGAAGGACGCACAGAAGAACAGCTTAATTTTTCAAAAACTCAGGCACCTCGACAACGCTCACTCAAAACAGAAGGTGACAGCCAGCATAACGAGAGTGGTATTGCAGCGGGTTTGTTGCAACTAGCTAAAACGCGTTCAATTCGCTTACAGTTACCAACCTCCGTTGGAACCCTGAGTAAAATTAGCGCTGGAATCTCGGATGCAATCGATGGGCTGGCGTTGCAGAATATTGCGCCGGCTGAAACGTCGCCCGAAACGGAGGCGGCGCAAGCGGATGAAGGTACGCATAGACTATTCAATGGTCTAGTAGATGATAAATTAGAAACATTCAGTGCTAGCAGTAGTGACGGCACAATATTCTTGCAAAATGACAAAGACAAAATTGAACTGGACAAGAACAAAGACAAAGACAGCAAGAAGAAAAAGAAAGACAAACATAAGAAAACAAAAAAGAAAAAGGTAACTAAAGATAAAAATAAGCACAAGAAAGACAAATATAAAGATAAAGATAAAAATGAGAAAGAAAAGGACAAGCACAAAGATAAGGACGAAAACAAAAAGAAGAACGATAAACACAAAGACAAGGACAAGCATAAGAAAAAACTTCTAATTAAAGAAGGACTTTTACATAATTACAATTCACTTAAAGGACGCAAAAAGAAGGGCAAAGACAAAAATATGGCAATGATGGGTGGAATGGCGATGATGGCTATGGTCGCGCAAATGTTCCTCGGCAAAGTGATCCTGATCGCGGGCGCCGCCTTCGTTATGGCGAAAATAGCACTGCTCGTTTCCGTACTCGTGAGTAAACACACAATTTCATACATACATACACATATGTTCATATAAGCGGTTTTCCTAACGGTTTTCTAAGTCTAGTTGTTTCTTATTCGATAGTAATAGTTCCTATAAAATTAAACAATGAACTAACGCAAATTATAAAACTTTAAAATCCGGCTATTTAACAAATCTAATTTGAATTCAGCTATTGGTATTGCTTTAATTATCTTTATCCTTTGTTCGCAGCTTATCAATTTCTAATTTCGTTACTAAATTGTTAAATTAAATTCGGTTAATCGATCAGCAGTAAATTACAATTTGCATTACAAAAATATTTATGTAATATGGTGAATATTTTACAGTACAAAATTTTAAATTCGGATTTTGGAAAATTGTAGTGGCAGAAAGTGTAATTGAATCTTTGGAACAAAGATTTGTAAAAGGCTTTGGTAAAACTCATATTGGCGATGATTCGAATAACAGCTCTTTAGGATTTAAGTATTGTGTAAGCATCATTTTTATTGAGTTTTCAAGTATTTCGGGACCGACTTTAGACCAATCCTCTTCAATTTGTGATATGTTTCTGATAAGATTCAGATTTATGTTACAAACTTGACGTTATGAGGTTAAAATTACTCTAAATTCCCATCTGAAATGTAGACACAGGCATTGCTTTGTTATCAGACGAATACATTTCACATATTTGCTATCATGGAAGTTACAAGAACGTCGTCTAACATTACATTTTATGAGACAGAATTCGAATTCTGTCTGATGCCTTACTGCTATTGGGAAAGCCACCGACACTATAAGACCTTTTGCTCCGAAATTTCATAAGGTTTGTTATTAAAAGCTCTTGAGAGTAATACCACAAATTTTTATTGAAATTGATATTTTTTCACCACCGACAACAATAATAACGAGAATATTTTAGCGATTACAGAGCGAACCGCGTATAAAGATAATTTGCAACTTTAAAATTTCTTAAAAAGCCCACAAAAGGGAAAACAATTAGGCCTAATGGCATATATATAATTGCCGAAAAAATCTTCACAAATTGCTAGGTATTTTGGATTTTTCCCAAACCCCAAGAGATACTATACATACATAGGTCATTTGAATTTTATCATACATCGAATTGTATTTATTTAACCTGGTTGTCAATCACAACTAGTTCGAAAAAATATTGTTGGGTCGTAGAACTGATCATGAAGTTCCTTTAGATGTCCTTTAAATAATCCAAAGTAATTAGCTACGCCACCAACAGAAGGCTGAATTTCTTAAAAATAGCAAACAAATTTTTAATTAGTTAACTTAAGTCTTAAAGCTTACTAATTTTGGCAATATGCACCGAATTAAAACTTATTATTACAAAACACTTCCAGTGAACCATTAACAATTGACCTCCGTTAAATTAATCCAATTTAGAAGCATATTAGAATTAATCCTTTATTTTAACGGCCATTTGCATAAGCGACATTGAAACTTGTTTTTTTTAGGGCAGTCTCAAAAAGGGATCAACTGGAAATAGCGTCAGCACGGAGCGTATTGTTGTAACCGGCCACGGACATGGCGGCGGAGGTGGTCATAGCGGATATGAGCACGATGAAGGATGGCATCGTCGCATGCCACATATTTATCCTGTGACAGGAATAATCAGCGAAGAGCTACAGCCTGTCAAAGCTTATCATCATTCGCCAACGCCACCTCCTCCATCGAAAGCTTCCGCTAGTCATCAAAATCACCGCTATTACGTCAATGAAATCAACGAAGCAGCTAATGAAGACATAGATGATGGATATAGACGTAAACAGGGTCAAGCTGGATTTCTTTAGAGTTAATTGAGATTATTAAGTGAAAATGTTCATTATGACAAACATATTGATATAAGTGCGTAGCAAAGTAGAAAATGAAAAATCTTGAAAAATGGGAAGCGAATGTTTTCTTTATTACGTCGATAAGCTTACAGACTAGAACTTATTTAGCTAAAAATACATACAACACAACTAGATATATTAGGCATTAGGTTTAACAATGATATAAATACATATATGTATATAAATAAAAATGTAAATAACACCACTGTGCCTTACTAAACGTGAATAAGTTACCTAAGTTTCAATTGTCATTTTCAATATTCCATATATTTCCTACTTTTTGGTGATCAGCTTTGGTTTGACGTAAGATCGCTTAACTGCGACAAAGACGACTCTCTTCAACAACGCCGCTTCGATGTATACTCCAATATATAACCACACTCTATACATTGACATAATTTAGCGTTCTTATGAATGCACACGCGACGGCACCCAAGCGTTGTAAGCCTTATCCTGCATCATCATCTCGTCATCGATGCTGCGATGGTAAGAGCCACTTTCATGCCCAGCCTCGTATTCGCCCGCATGACTTGATGAATAGGTTTGGCTGTGCTGTACTTGTGGGTGTTTCACTATTTCGTAAGTGGTCTTTTCACCACCCTCCGCCGACACCAACTTCTTGAGTCCAATTATGGCGCTGATTATGAGCGCAATTTTTCCCACGATCAGTGCCTTGCCCGCGATAATTGCAATAGAGTGATAGGCCATCTTCAGTATGGCCGTCTTTAGCATTACAGCCGCAATAAATGGACCCAAGTACTTCTTATCGTCGCCCTTCTTTTTACGTCCCTCATCTACAGCATTGTCAGCGTCCACGTCACCTAAAGCAAATTTTTGGAAGTAACCCATTGCCGAGCCAAAGAAATCTTGCCCATTACGCTGTCCGAAATTAAGTAGGCGCGGTAAATTCACCTGCAGCTGTCGACTGTCAACGAAGCGCAAAAACCGCTCCAGTAACAGCGCATCCAAGCTTTTCATCGACAGATTATCCAAATCGCGATTATTCAGAATAAAATCCGCATTTGCGCTCGCACGGGCAGTCCGTGTCTCATTTTCCACCTTCTTGATAATGGTGACTCCCTCCAAGATATTTATGTTGTGCACTTTCAACGCGCGTCCCAACATGCGTGCTGCCTGCACCTTGAAGCACCAAAAGAGATCATCTCGATCACCACAAATACCGTAAATATGCTTTAATGTACGCGTGAGTCCATTATCGAGCAATGTGCTACGAGCGGTTTTGTGAGGACTGCTGTTGCCATTACTGTTCTGAGCGGGCAATTCCAATAAGGTCGCTTCCTGACACAGTGCGATCAGTATTAATGCGATCCCTAGCCTGAAATTCACGTCCATGGCGATGATATTCGGCTTCAGGAGAGCAAATTTATCCACTTATTACTGGCGTGTATCGGTGGCGGCTCTACCACATATCCTTGCCGCGCTGTTGCAGTGAAAGGAGAACGTCGAACTATACGATTAACTGTTTTCCTATATACCCATGAACAGCTTGTTTAACATGAAGTAAAGAATATCCAGTTCATAGCAGCCTCTCCAAACTTTAAGCAAAATGCAACTGATCAGCGCCGCCTGTGTGCCAATCAAATTTATACACTTTACCTTGCCACAATTAGTGCGGCGTTGCAATTGACTGCCACTGTTATTGCCGCTGCAATTGCTGGACCCACTTGCCAAGTCTGCCAGAGCCGTACAAATCATTTAGCATTTTCCTTTGCAACCGATCTGCACACACACGTCCGCTTGCCATGCTTTTGTTTTTTCCTCGCATGCACTGACTATTTAGAGCGTGTTGAATTCGTAGCTGCTTACTTTTCCATTGCGGCCTGTTGGCTTAGAGCGATTAGATTACAAGCATCGCTGCTGATTTGGTGCAATCTTTTGCCGTTGCTGACTGCTATTGGCTACCAATTGGAAGTGATCGCCTAATTATTTATTTTAAATGCGATTTTTTATTGTTATTACAATCGCAAGTAGCGATCTGTGTTAGTGCTTCAAAGGTGGACTCAGTTGGGTCTGTGGCGCTGAGTGTGCGCAACACTTTCATAGGCTAACTTTTTCCACCCACTTTCTTCTGTAGATTAATCGTTTGCATTCACTCACTGTACGTGTTTGGTGACGTTCGTGCTGTTGCCAAACTGTTTATCGACACGCAATACACATTATTTCGGTGCTTCAAAACACACGCTGACTAAGAGAGAGAAATTTCCCGATTAACCTTCCGATATACAGGGTTTTCCAATTAGAGTGAAATGATTTCTAAACAAAACACACTAATTTTTAAGGAAATTCAAACATTTTTTTTATTTATTTTGAAGTATGTATATTCGATACAATTAAGTTCTGAATATAACATCAGTCATCGTTTTGCAGGAACGAATACGATGAATCCAATTTTCGAGTACTTTTTCCAAGTCGCATGTCGCAAAGCTTGAAGAGAGCCTGGTTTACTGCTACATATCAATGACTTCAAATAACTCTTCAAGAAGCAGTAAACTGGTATGTTAAATTATAATTTTTTGGAGACCCTTCAATGTCACAATTTCTTGAAATAATCGAGTCTCTAAACTTATCTCACAATAATTCGGTAGTTGCACGTGCTGTGAGGCACGTAGACCCGTCTGGTTAGAACCAGATGTTGGCAAGATCCACTTCCTCCAAGTGCCGCCATAAAAAGATAGTTGTCATCGATGTATACCGCTCTCCATTGGCAGTAATGAAGCTGGTGTCATTTCAAACTGTCAATTTAGAATGAAATGAATGTACAAGAATAATTGCCGATTTTCTTCGCACTAGAATCGGCAGTTTTATTTATTTATTTTTGTTTTTAAAAAACATCGTTAGATTATTCACGTTCTTCCAAAAGAATCAAGAAATTCACGACGTTTACGGTTGTCCAATGTCTTCAGTTCTTGAACGAGAACAATTTTATACGGATACTTTGATAATAAAATTGAATAGTTTGTTAGCGTTTTTCTTGCGTATATCTTTCCATGATGAAATTGTAAACATTACTGAATACAATGAAAAAAAACCCACAGATCATGGCATATTAATATATATATCATCCCTATTGGAAGACCCGTCATGTGAATACAAACATATAAGAATGGATTTAAAAGCACTACCGGCCTTCATACAGTTCTGGTCGCTCATTGATGACCATTAAGAAAAAAGTAAGGAAGGACTAAGATAAGTACCCAGCACACAACATGTTGCTGAAGAATGTAAAAGTTTTGTTAACCTAAAACTAATTGAAATAGATATAAAACTACATTTATATATGTAAATGATCAGCTTAACGACACGAGTTTAATACGATTTACGATAAGTATACTACATATGTATACCATAAATGGAATAAAAGTTGAAATATCTTGATGATACTTGGTACTGACAAAGATTGGCGGAATCGCATTACTGTCACGTCCACAAAATGCCATTAACTAAAACAAAAAAAGTCTATAACTAAGCCGCAAATTAAGATACAAGACTGTAATTTGATACATTGATTGATCGAGAATGGTAAGCTTGTTCCCACCCCTCATAAATTTATATACATACCATATATCACAAATCAGTAAAACTCTATCAACCAAATTTGCGGAAGACAAATATTTTCATCACCCCTTCAGACATTGTGAAAATGGGTGATATCGGATTTTTGCCACACGAACTTTGTGA
This sequence comes from Bactrocera tryoni, assembly GCF_016617805.1. Taxonomy (NCBI): domain Eukaryota; kingdom Metazoa; phylum Arthropoda; class Insecta; order Diptera; family Tephritidae; genus Bactrocera; species Bactrocera tryoni. The sequence continues at coordinate 37,302,197 of NC_052499.1, read as the reverse complement.
TGATTTTTGTGTAGCTTGGTGTACCCTTACTAATAATATGCTATATAATAATTTTGTCAATCACGTCATGTTTTTATGTGACAACTACATATTCATTTCTAACCTCATATAGTATATGTAACGTTAGGTGAATTGCAAAGTTCCTGGCCGGACAAATAGATGGATAGATCTAGTTATCCCCAACCTTTAACAGGCGCTAGTATACGTAGGTTGGATTTTATATTTCGGGATTAGAAAACAAAATAAAATAATAATCATCGTAAATTGCTTTATTGTTTTTCAAAATATTCTCTATTAAGATCTATAAGCTTTTGCATACGTATGAACCAATCCTTAAAACACTTTTTCCGTACGGGAATAAAAAGAAGTCATCCAGACTATCCGCTGGATTATTCATCAAAACGATGTTTTAAGTGCTCAAAAATGCAGTTGTTTCAGTTTCTTGATTTCTTGAAAGACACTGGCAAACAAATAGTTGTATATACTACTCAGAATTTACTGTTCCGCGTTGTTCTAGTGGCATAATTGCGACATGTGCAGTTTTTCCAAAAGGACAGGTAACCATTTACTTGGAAGTGCTTCGTAGTCGAATCGCTTTTATTAGATTCGGCTGTTTTTAAAACCTCCATACAGTCGACTGCTGTTTACTTTCGGGCTCATTCGTAAAAATCCGTCATAAACATGTCTTGAAGTACCGTTACCCTGCGCAAGGATGACACGCAAAATCGTGAAGCGTTCCACATTTTTTTCCTCCTGCGGGTACGGGGGGACCCCTCCGGGTTCGAGGGGAAACCGAATATACCCGCGGTAAGGCATTCCTGTCGTAAGAGGCGACTAAAATCCTGGCCACCAGTCCAGGGCTGTATGGAAGCTCAACTGGTCGTAGCTTCGGCTACAAGGTCAATACCAAAGACTTTAACCTGGTACCACGGGGAGCAGTAGCCCCTGGAGTTCGCTCCAGTCTGCTCATTGGGTTTGGCCCTTTGTGGATATTCGTGGTGGCTATGGTTAAGACCCAAATCGCGGGAAGAACTGACTTTGTTAGTCGAATGTGGAGTTGCATTGCAACCGGATGCCGGACCCAAAGTACGGCAGAGGTTTTAGATGGGTTCGAGCCCTACCAAGGTGGTTAGTGTGTCCATGCCACACACAGTTTTCAGGGCGCTGATCGACGCATTGTATTGATCCGTTGTGCTTTTGAGCACTGTGGAGTTAAGCTGTCGCCAGCAGGATCCCACGTTAAACACTATCACATTGTTACCGTATTTTATAACATTCCAATCGACACAAGCCCTTCTTGAGCGATCAACGAATTGTGTGGGATCCAAGGTGAAAAAAGTTTTTCTACAATAAAATGTCCATGCAATATTGTATGTACAGGGTTTGACAAAAAAAACGACGGTTTGAGGATTCGAAGCAGTGTTTGGAGAAGTTCATGCATAATAAGCACGAGTTTTTGCGTGAAAAACGGAATAGTTATGACATCTGTACTTTGAGATAGGCATGGTATAATTTTTAAGACTACCTTTTAAAACGGAAAGACCATCAGCAGCAACTATTACATAGCGTTATTGGATCGCTTGAAGAACGAAATCGCCGAAAAGCGTCCGCATTTGAAGAAAGAACAATGTACTAAGCATGTAAAAGGCTGTGAAAACTAGGCAAAAGCCCATGAATTGGGATTCGAATCGACTGCTCAGTCACCGTATTTTCCAGATCTGACCCCCGCTACTACTTCCTGGTCACAGATCTCTTGCAACTTGCAGGAATAAAAGAAGATCAGAATCCAAGCAATTTCATATATCGATACGTATGCATATGTACTTTACTAGCTGACCCCTAGTATGGGTGAAATTATGTGTTTTGAAATGAAAAGAAAGTTGAATTTATATTGTGTTGAAAATCATTTATTTGCGGTTTTTCTTCATTTTTTCAATGCAGCGCAGCTTGATAAACAACATTTTTTGATTTCTGTTCCGGTCGATGAAAGACTGCAATGCATGAGGTGAGTCGCTCCTCGAATTTATTATTAGTAATAATTTAAGTATTGAGAATGTAGGGTGTGAACCTACTTTCGTCACAAGTAACAGGAGGGAAGTGCTGAACATCACCCTGAGTAACGAACTCTTGTCTCACAGTGGAGGGTATTCCCATATTCCCAAAAACACAAATTGGACCACATATCGGGATACGTTAGAGTTAAATCTGAAAGAGGAAGGGAAGCTAGTCAGAGGTACAACGGCCTTGGGACTGAAGAGCAGGCTATCTGCTCTGAACCAAGCCGTGACAAGCGCAGCTGCCCCCTAAATACGATCACCAAATGACGCAATTGTCCCTGGTGGTCAAGAAAACTCTCGGAACTGAGATCAAAACTACGTAAGCTCTTCAACAAAGCCAAGCGTACTGGGAACTGGGAGGAGTACAGAGGTAACCTAACTGCCTATAATAAGGAGATTAGGTCTGCAAAGCTGGAGAATTTTAGAAATTTCTGTGAAAACGTCTTCTCTACACCAGAGGCAGCAAGACTGCAGAAACCTCTGGCTAGGGGGAAGATTAAAAAATGTGAGGTACTTATACAACCAATGCGGAGGAGAGAGCTACGACATTCTTGCGAGCGCATTTCCCGGAGATAGTTGAGGAAGTTCCAGCACTTCTGCAACAAAGAGAGCAGGTTCCACTGCCATACCTTGTTCAGCTAATAGCCTGGCGCTGGCGTATATCCCTGAACCATGGAAGACAGCAAAGGTGATCTTTATACCAAAAGTGGGAAGGAAGGACTACTCACTGGCTAAATCCTTTAGACCGATTAGTCTAACTTAGTTCCTACTAAAGAGTATGGAAAAGATCTTGGACCAAGAAATAAGGTCGAATGCTCTGATAACGTCACCCCTGCACGCGAATCAGCATACTTACAGAGCAGCCAAACCGACCAGCACTGCTCTGTAACAGCTAACCTCCGAGATACAGAGTTCGTTGGTTCGAAGGTGCCTTTGATAACACGTTTCACAAGAGCGTGGCAAGGGCACTGGAGAAGAGGAATGTGGTGGCTCCGGTGCGCAGATGGATAGAGGCCGTACTCCGCACTAGACCATGAGACCACAGTAGGAGATACCAGTATTCGTCTAGGCACTACGAGGGGCTGCCTCTGGGGAGGAGTTCTATCCCCCCTGCTGTGGAGCCTCGTCGTGAACGAACTACTTGTGTTGCTAACTAACAATGGATTCTGGTGCCAAGAATATGCGGACGACATTGTTATCATAGCCAGAGGAAAATCTCTTCGTACGAGATAAAATCCCTATTGGTGCAGGAGTGTGTAAAATGACTGAATAGTCTATCAGAATGTAACCATGTGCACCTTATTTGGGTGCCAGGTCACAGAGGTATAGCCGGAAATGAACTGGCTAATGAATGGTTACAACCTCAAAAGGTTTAAATATCTAATCAATCTCCCAAGGGAAAAACTCAGGCTATTGCAAGCTCAAGAAGCACTTATTTAACATGGGTCTAGCTTTTTGTACACTTGCAGTCTGAAACTCCAGAACACCTGCTAATGGACTGCACAGCAGTCTATAGACGCAGGCCCTTGCATCCATGTTTCCAAATAAGGAGCACATCGCCTCAATAGCACCTAGCAGTGTATTGGAACTCGTGAATTTACAGGGACTAGTTGAGACATTGTGAGTTAGGAGAGAGCACAATAGACCCTAGGTCGCGGTGCAATCCTCATTTAATTATCTTTCTATTTTTATACTCTCGCAACAAAGTTGCTAAGGAGAGTATTATAGTTTTGTTCACATAACGGTTGTTTGTAAGTCCTAAAACTAAAAGAGTCAGATATAGGGTTATATATACCAAAGTGATCAGGGTGACGAGTAGAGTTGAAATCCGGATGTCTGTCTGTCCGTCCGTCCGTCTGTCCGTCCGTCCGTCCGTGAAAGCTGTAACTTGAGTAAAAATTGAGATATCATGATGAAACTTGGTACACGTATTTCTTGCCTCCATGAGAAGGTTAAGTTCGAAGATGGGCAAAATCGGCCCACTGCCACGCCCACAAAATGGCGAAAACCGAAAACCTATAAAGTGTCATAACTAAGCCATAAATAAAGATATTAAAGTGAAATTTGGCACAAAGGATTGCATTAGGGAGGGGCATATTTGGACTTAATTTTTTTGGAAAAGTGGGCGTGGCCCCGCCCCTACTAAGTTTTTTGTACATATCTCGGAAAATACTATAGCTATGTAAACCAAACTCTATAGAGTCGTTTCCTTCAGGCATTTCCATATACAGTTCAGGATAATAACCACGCCTACCTCTCATACAAAGGTTATGTTGAAAGTCACTAAAAGTGCGTTAACCGACTAACAAGAAACGTCAGAAACACTAAATTTTACGGAAGAACAGGCAGAAGGAAGCTGCACCCAGGTTTTTTTTAAAAATTGAAAAAGGGCGTGGCGTCGCCCACTTATGGACCAAAAACCATATCTCGGGAACTACTCAACCGATTTCAATGAAATTCGGTACATAATATTTTCTTAACACCCTGATGACATGTACGAAATATGGGAGAAATCTGTTCACAACCACGCCTTCTTCCAATATAATATATACATTAGGAATAATATATACATTAGGAACCAATGATGATAGCGGAATAAAACTTTACACAAATGCGGCATTTGAAAAATATGTAAATGACGGATAATGAAATCTCGATTATCACTTTATCATGCGAGAGTATAAAATGTTCGGTGACACCCGAAAATAGCCCTTCCTTACTTGTTCACAGCTAAAATTGCGCGTGCACTCAAGGAATCATAGTTACGATAATTCTGCCAATGTTCGGATACACATTCGTGATGAGTTTATCTTTCGTTGAAGTAAATTGACAAACGGCAAGTGGAATTGATATCAAACCACTGGAAGTATCAACCGAAATTTGCCTATTTCCAATTCTTATCGAATACGATGTAAAATATCTACGGCAATTTAATTTTTGTTCGTATCCCATAATTGACGTTGACATATCAGCCTTCAAATGTTGAAATGCTCATCGCGAAAAGTGTGCGATCTTCAGTGGCAAACGAAGTAGCTATCTCATCGTTTGATTCAGCGATTATCATGTTCCAGCAATTGTAATTGCTGGCATGCTTCTCAAAAAGTTTCACACACCGTAGCATTCACAATACGCAATGATTAAATTGAAATTGAACCGCGTACATTAATTAAAAGCAGCCAAAGGTAGAAGCAATCGTCGTTTTTCGGGTGGATTGTATAAATTGGTCCTAAGGCATTAGTTGAGAACACACCCAATTTAAGAAAAAACTCGTCAATGTCAACATTTTTGTTGGCGGTGTTTCCGTTGGCTCCAAGTGAACTGCGTGGTGCATAACAGTCGGAAAACGGTCATGAATTGCAAAAGTAAATATCTTACAAAACGCTTCATTGCTGTACACGTATCGACCCATTTGATACTTGCTGATCTCATCATGAATGTTCTGCCATTGTCGTCTGGTGAGCGACGCCGATACAATGGATATCCATCATTTCCAGTGTGCATTTCCGAAAGCACATGAGTAGTCTTTCGAGCATTTATTGTCAGACATATAAACCGAAGTGGGATTGTGGTGTCGGCAAGGTCCATGAACCATATTGGTTTTCTCCACTTCGTATAATTCTGGATCTATCTATGGATCAGGAATTTCCGCAGAAATGTTTTCAGCAACTTGATAATGTGTAACCTCCATCCAACATCCAAAGAAGAATGTGTGCGGCGAACCTTTTTTTGCCACTCAACAGAGTACTTCCAGCATTTAACAGCATCACATATATGTATGTACATACGTTGCTTCAAGATAAAGTCCATCAAACATCGTAGATGTTGTATGAAAAGTATTGCTAATTGATCGCGATTTTTCTTTTCATACAACGGTTTAGTCAGATATAACGAACAGACAAAAACCTAACTTCATTTTATATACATATAAGATTATACTTGGAAGATGGAGTCATGTGTAGAAGTTCACGGAAGACAGGAAAGTTCTCTGACTCTCTATTCACCTTAGAGTGGCTAGAAACGGTTCTTTTACATATGACTAAAGCGGCTCACGTCTTCTGGTCTTAGACCAAGTAGCTGCTGAGTAGTCAGAGAATGTCCGTTTGAAGGCGAGCCATGCCTCCTGGGTTTGCGACTCGCCACGGGAAAAGTGTCTTCCATCATTGCGATTTGACTCCCACGCCCTCTAAGTCCAACGCACAATAACTCTTTCCAACAGGTACTACTTCGGACTGAGTAGGCAACTGAGAAGTAAAATCTCGACGAACAAAAACCACTCATTATTCCCGTCCTGCTACATGGTACAGAGGCATGGACGATGACAACATCTGATGAGTCGACGTTACGAGTTTTCGAGAAAAAGGTTCTGCGGAATGTTCATGGCCCTTTGTGGGTTGGCAACGGCGAATATCGCATTCGGTGGAACAATGAGTGTACAAGTTCTACGACGACTTTGACATAGTTCAGCGAATTAAGAGACAGCGGTTACGCTGGCTAGGTCATGTCGTCCGTATGGATAACATATTCGGCAAAAGTTAAAAAAACGAAATCGTTATATGTGACCTGGTCTACGGAAAGGGGGCTTAGGTGTCAAAAAAAAGGAGAACAATTAATGAGAAAACGAGAAACTGACGATTATTTTTAACAGCTTTTCCCAGAAAACTAGTTTTCGCACGTTAGCTCCCTTTTCGTAGACCAGGTCACTATATTTATTCTATGAAAATTGGGGTAGTATCGACTCAATTTTATTTATCAACTTTTATCATGCCTCATCCTAAAAAAATGTTCCCTGGGTTTCATTGAGATACATCAGATACAATCACCAATCATGTGAAGTAAAGTCAGCCGGATATTTTTTTACGTTTGTTATATATGGTCTAGATGAAGTTTAGCCCAATTTTATTTATTTTAGGCACAAAAATTCACTGTTATGAAAAAACAATTTTCATTTGGATACTCACATACTGACCGATGTATGCAGCAGGAATAAGGGGATGTTAAACTTATTCCAGTGTGAGAGCGCCTCAAAATAAGCGTTTTTTATAACATTTTCCATTGTGGCCAGATCAGAAAAAAGCTATTTTTTGGGCATTTTAAATATGTAAAACACCCAATTCGCATTTTCCACACCACCTATGAGGTATGCAAAATGGCGCGTTACTGAAGTTATTTTTGGGTGCTCGGTTTCCCAGTAGGCCTATATCACCTATTAAAAATTTATTTACAAAAAAAATTTAAAAAACATAACGATAACAATTCATATACGAGTATAAAAGTATAAAAAAAGTAACAGAAATAATATCACTTCATATCACAGTAATAATACTATAAGTATGATACTTAAAACAATAAAAATAAACGTACTATATATACAAATGCACAATATTTAAGCCCCAAATTCTAATTTGTAATTAAAAATTTTCTATTCTTTATCGTTCTAACTTTAGAGTCGTCTTAATGCGAATCTGCTTAAAAAATATTATTTTAGTATAAAATATTTAGCTCATTGCAACCACTAAAAAAGGAAGATAAAAACTACAAATGTGAAACACATAAAATTTTATTCTTAAAATTGGGTAGAGATAAATCTTTATTTAAAAATTTAGTCACAAAATAAATTCTAATTCCTAATAAATAGAGCAACCTAACTACCTTTGGGTCACAGTCTTCACAACACAAGAAGGGCCTAATATATTTTAATTTAGTAAAAGAATTTCTCCTAATCCTATTTTATGACAATTTCTGTCAAATTCCTCAACAAATTTTATTTCTAAATTATTAATATATGCAATAATTTCTTGAGGCGGCTTCACTTGCAATTATCGATCTGGTTTTGGTCTATGAAGATGAATTCATCAGAAGGAATTTCATCTCCTAAATAAGGTAATGGCAGGATGCATGTGTGCATTTTAAAAATTTTCAAATAAAGGTAGCCGCAAAAATAATTAGGAAGCATTTTCCTTTAAAAAGTTAATTTCTAAATTACTATCTAAAGTAATGGATCTAACAATGGAGTGTTCGGGCCGTGGTAAACCCTGGAAATCCTGCCAAGAAAGGTCACTTTAAACGGATTCATTGCACACATTAAGAAGAACATTATGGCTATGTTCTGAAATAACTGTGGCTTCGGGTTTTAAAGGCAGCTCACAGTTACCTTTTGTTACGATATTTACGTAACGTAAACCCCACGACTTCCTAAATAAACTAGAGAACATGAAAGGTGTAACTCTAGTACCTCCCCTAATTCTAATCTGACCAAAAAAATGCTCTAAGCTGTCCTGACATAGTCGTCTTGTCTTTAGGTAAGGAAATCCTGAGTGTGACAGCAATCGCCCCAATCGTCTTAAACTATTAATATTAATTAACCACCCCTTAATAAAATTGAAATTATTTGTTGTGTTGTTTCCTAACTAATCTACGACCCGAATTGTTTTTAAAACTTTTTCTGCCTCATCTAAAAACTGGTTTTGCTCCGGGGAACTTATAAAAACTTTTTTAGTGGGTACATTGGCCTCAGTGAAACTACTATTAAAGATATCGAATAATTTATTAAAAAAAGAAACGAAATCCGCGGTATTAATAAAACTCATACTATTTGAGCTTAAGGCTCCCGAGCTGTAAAGACAAAGCATACCTGAAGCGACCGTATTACTTAACACTTGAGACGCGAATTTAACTTTCATTTTTTGAAATGTATTGGGGTATATATGAGCATCGGTTAATTTATGCGCACACCGATAACTCGACTTAGAGTCCTGTTTATAAAAATGGACTATATCTGACCAACATACGCGACTATTTTTAAAATCGACTTTATTTTTCATATTTTGTAAGCAGTTTCGACTACATTTTAATAAATGGGGGCTATCGTAAAAAAACATATTTCCTTACCATTAACATTGAAAAAAGGCCTGTGACATTGAAACACCTAGCAAATTGGCTAAATTTTGAAAATTGGTACCCTGGTCACAAACAAAATGGCAAGGAACTAGCCCTATATTTTGAAGTTGGGTAATGGCTTCAAGAATATATTTCTTGAGGACATCCCCTTTACATGAGCCTCTAATAAAGAAATAAGCTAACGGTGGGACCAAGGTTCCCCACCCTATACCTTGCACCATTATGGTCATTGCAGTTGTGGCTATTCTAGATGTGCGATTTTCATCGCCATAATCTTCCAGACCTATCACCCTAAAATTTCCTATCATACTGCAATGACATTTCAGTGACATTTCATCACAAGAAACTGATATGAACTTTTGTTCGAAAGAAAATCCCTTACTCCTAATTTGTAAAGACTTTATGCTGCTTTGGGTGCAACCTGGGAAACGAGGCCAATCTGCGACAAAATTATGTAACGTAATTTCCGAGGGAAAACTAAGTTGGTGCTTTAGGTAGCGGTAAGCGATTGGCGATAAAAAAAATACACCCAAAGCTAAAGTTTTAAGAAAACTATCATATCGCCGACCTTGACTTTGGCGATTACTATTAACAAAACTACTTCTAATACAAGCACCTAACTGAGGAGGAACTTTGCTGCAAACTATCTCAAGAGGATCTGACTTTTCCCTAAATGAACTACTTCTTAACATTTCCCTACATCTTTCTAATTCAGTTGCCATTTGGACCAACTGAACTTTTAAACTCCTATTCTCCTGTTCTTTTTCATCTAATTTTATTTTTAAAATCCTATTCTCTTCCCTCAATTTTTTTTTCCTATCTGTCCCTGCTGTCAGACCCCTACATGTTTGCGCGGCTTTTTCATTACTATTTAGTAGTTCCTCCTCAAGAAGTGGCAGAGGCTCTAAAATATTACCGCGGTCTTCCCTTTCTAAAAGCGGAAGCAGCTGCCTCGATGCACCGTTTGCATTTGAGGCAGATCCTTCCATTTGGGGAAAAAAATCTTCAACGCCCATTTCAATAGGGTTTTCAAAAAAAGAATTTGGGGCGTTAAACATTGGCTCAATAATTAAATTTATATCCGGAACGGCTCTCGGACGCAATTTTTTTGCGTTACGCATTTCTTCAGAAAAATGCCGCTCACACGCAAAAATATGTTTAGGTGTTTTTTCATTTTGATCTTCACAAACACCTAAACGTTTGAGCCAACATTTACGCCTATTAAAAGAAAATACGAAATGTTATATATAATCATAAAATATGTATAATAATAATAATAGTGCAAAAAGTGCATATTTAATGAATATTTTAAAGTACGATTTTTTTTTATAAATATCATAAATATTCAAAGATAAATCGTTACTTTAAAATAATTTATTTAGTTAATTAACGGTAATGGAAACAAATTGACAATTAAGCTCTTAATGCGTAGAGCGCGACGACTACTGCAAGCGACATTTGTCAAATATTAAAATACACACGTTCTTAAAGACATAGTTATTGAGGCAGCTGCACGAATACATAACTGTGTCCATAAGAACGTGTGCATTTTAATATTTGACAGATGTCGCTTGCAGTCTGTCGCGATCTACATGTTCAGCATATCACACTTAAAAATACCCGGGATTTCAAATTCATTATCCAATCTATTTTACTTGCACAATTGAAACACTTATTTCATGGAAATCAAAGTCACAAACACTTTTTGCACTATGTAGCGATTTTTACTCACCGTTCGAGATCCGTTCCACTGTACGGAAAACTGAATATTCTGCCTCCCTCGCTGCAGCCAGCAACACATTTCTTCCAACTGCTGGTTGTTTTCGGCATTTTGTCTGTAAAATAAAATAAACAAGTATTAAATAAATGCAAATTTATTTAATAAAAATTAAAATATACTTACAGCTTTCAATCTGCGTGCTTTTTCGCAGTCGGTATTCTTCGAAATAATGGCCGTTAGAAATGGAGACAAAAAAATGAAAAATGTCTCCATTCGAATAATAATTTGGCGGGATTTTAATATGGTCGTCCCTCTTTTCCAATTGCTAAACGTCAAAACCTACTGAACTCGATTAGCTGTCAAAGTTCAGTAGGTTTTGACGTTTAGCAATTGCTCTCTCACTTCCAGTGAGAGAGGAGTTAAAGATCTCTTTATCTCTGGTATGCAGTATTAAGTCACCCGGAAATTCGAAAAACTTTGTATTATGTACTATATAGGGTCTAGAAAATTATTTAACCCATTCGACCTAATTTTGGCACACAGATATACTACTGTCAGGAAAATATCTTCTCTGAATTTCCACTGTAAATGGCTCAAAGCTCTCTAAAATGCGCACCATTTATAAAATAAGCTGCTTCAGAGTAGGGCAAAGACAATGCTCATATCATTGTTTTGAGTAAACAACATTGATAGCCAAATAAAGTAAAGACGCTGTGTACCATCATAGTAAACAATCATTTGAGCACTAACAAGCTATAACCAGCGTTGGCCAACAGAATTCGTTCAGAAAGTAAACAACACGAAGAGTCATTGCATTCGCCAATTTTATTATACCCTGAACAAGGTATATTAAGTTTACCACGAAGTTTGTAACACCCAAAAGGAAGCCTCAGTATGTTGAGCTGAGTCGATTTAACCATGTCCCTCTGTCTGTATATATATGAACTAGTCCCTCAGTTTTTAAGATATCGTTTTGAAATTTTTAAAACGACATTTTCTCTTTAAGAAGCTGCTCATTTGTCGGAACGGCCGATATCGGATCACTATTACATATAGCTGCCATACAAACTGAATGATCGGAATCAAGTTCTTGTAAGGAAAATTTTCACATTTCACAATGTATTTTCACAAAAGTTAGCACAGGTTATTTTCTAAGGCAGCAATGCAATCTCCGAAGAAATTGTTCAGATCGGCTCACTATTACATATAGCTGCCACACAAACTGAATGATCAAAATCAAATGCTTGCATGGGAAACTTCCTCATTTGACGATATATCTCACGAAATTTGGTATGAGTTATTGTTCATAGAAAAAATGTAATTTCGGAAGAAATTGTTCAGAGCGGCTCATTATAGCATATTGCTGCCATACAAACTGAAATGCTCCTGTGAACGGTATATTAGCTTCGGTGCTGCCGAAGTTAAGGTTTTTTCTTGTTTTCTTTCACACTGCAGACTTCGTTCATACTTCTTTGTTTGCTGAATGTGGGAGCTGGCCTTACTATAGGTTGCCTAGGTCAGTCAATATGTATATTGTTCAAAAGCCGATTCGCCTGTGCAGTTAACTTTAAAAAGTTAAAGGTGATGTTGTTGAAGGGGTACATAACAATGGCTTAACACGCTCGTCGGTAAACACACCTGCTGTTCACGATTTACAACCACAAAATAAACAAAGACACTTTCACTATTTAATGATGATTACCGAATTGTGGTAAGTTGAATAATTTTCGAGACTGCATATCTTGACAGGCAGAAGCAATGCCAATAAAACAACTAATGAAGTGCAAAGTTCAGGCCAAATATTTAAAACTCTTATAAATGCATATCTTTACTATTTATTATTGGTGTATGTATTCTGAATATCAGAACAATTATGAGAGAAGGCTAATACAGCTCGCCCGCAAATTAGTCTCTTAAGTTAAGAGAAATATGGCGCCACAATTGCTTTCTGCAGATTATCCTTTTTATTATAACTCATCCCACCACGATTGCCCCAGATAAATATTTTATATTTCATTAATGAATAAAGGCTAATTAAATGGGTTAACTCCTTTTGGCTTCATCTTTCCGTTGTAGATGTATAGCTCTAACTGTTGAGAGAAATCGTTTGTATTTGTGAAGTATTGTACCGTTTCTTTTTTGTTTTACTATAACATTTATGTGGTTTATTTTCATTGAACCAGATTAAAATTAGCATTTCAGGAATAAAATTTCGAGTGGGATTTCTTCCATTGGAGAGAGGCATTGCCTTTTTCCTTACGTTATTAAGGCTTTATTCATAACATTCGTTCGCTTTTTCAGTTAATTCAAATGATTTTGTGGACAAATGTGAAATGCTCCAGATATCAATTCAAAGCAGTGCATGCGCCTAAAACATCGTGACTTCTTTTCGGCTGAGGTTTCCTTCATGTTAAAGTAATGAAACAGAACTTCCCTCAAAAACACTTTTTCAATCACAAAGGGTAAAAACTTTCCATCGCACTTTCAGAATCTTGGAACCATACAATAGTAATCAAGTTATGCCATTTATAATTCAGGTCTTTGCAGTCCAAAACTAACTCAACGGTCATAACTGCGGCAGCCAACATTAGCATTAGCTAAAGGCAAATCAAACAGAAGCGACTACAGTTGTCTCATGCATACGTAAGGAAGAGCTAAGTTCGAGGATGACCGAGCATTTTACTCTCTCGCTATTTGCAAATCGAAAACTTTTATACCAATAAATGTTTCGTAGGATTTCAATATCAAAAGAAGCCGATTGACAAAGAGCAATTTGATTCATAATCAACCCAAAATATTATGCGTGTTATTAAAGCGTAACCGTATTAATTACAGAATTTAATAGACTTTCGATTAATGACGTTTCGGGGGCGTGGCAGAGATCCAATTTCGCCCAATTCTCCCTTGGGTACCAATACATATGTGTACCAAGTTTCTTCAACTATCTCAATTTGTGTCCAAGTTATCACTTGTACGGACGGACTGACAGACAGTCGCTCAGAATTCAATTCGCCTCATCATCCTAATCATTTACACATTGTACAAATCTAAATTCATATCTATCTTGATTAGTTTTGGGTCTTACAAAGAACCGTTAGGAGAGCAAAACTGAAATAGTCTGTAGCAATGTTGCGCGTGTGTAAAAAGTGTGATCCTCAATTTTCATGCAAAAATTTGGTTTTAGCTCTAACAAATACTTCTTCATATAATGTTCAATTCAATTATTCATTTTGGCTATTCAGTTTTCACATTTCGTCAAATTCAAACAATCTGTCATTAATAATTGCGCAGCCACAACCGTTGAAATGACAAGCTTTCACCGCATCCATAGCTTGCTTTTGAATCCTTTTAATTACGTTTGTGCAGCTATGTAGGTGCCACATGCCGCATGCTGTAAGCATCAACCATCATGCGCCACAAAATTGTTGTTGTGAGGGAATTCAATTTGAAATTGAAAGATGCATGCCACAGCGGTGGCGGTGGCAAACAGGTCATTCAACCAAAATGATACGCAACAAGCGTTTAAAATTCAAGGTGGAATGTAAAAATCTGAGGTATTTTCCCAACGTATGCCGCGCCAGCCGGGAAATTGCAAATTTATACTGCGACCGCAGTAAAGTCAGCTGCAAAGCCGAGACGAGAGTTGTCTGTAGACATGTTTTCACAAGCATACACGTCTAACCTCTCTTATTTGTTATGGCGCAGATTGGGTTGAAACCTCGTTGGTTGCTTTGCATTTGACAAATTAGTTTCCCCATTTACGTGACCAAAAATAACAGACTTGCAACTACAGCAGCGAGAATAATAACAATAACGCTAAAATACACACAAATTAAGCTCTAAAGTCATATGGGGAAAACACGAAATTAATGACAACCGCTCACCTATGTACGTGCACACAGCCATACAAATTAAGACGCGTGATTGCTAAGCTCGTCGCTTGCACACAGCTTCGTGTGCTCGGTATGTAATTTTAACCTTGTAGTTTCACCTTTCGCGCCCACAACCTTGTCAAATTCATGTTGCATGTCAAGCAGGACCACTTTGATGTCTGACTGTGCAGGCACAGCTTGATAGCACCTCGTCTGGCTGGACAATGCCGGCTGAATTAATTAGTGCTCGTGCGGGTAATGAGCACCAAACATTCCATTTCACTTTCTTATATATTGGAATTTTGTTACTATCATTATTTTTCTTTGCAATTCTCTCAACTTTCGCCCTAATATTTCATGTCACAATTTTGTAGAGCTTGACCTATGGCACATTGCCACACACACTATTTTTCAGTTTTGACTAAAAGTTATATAGGTACTTAAGGAGCAGTGTGTAATAGTTTGTTGACGGTTCACTTTAGGTCCTAAAATAGAAGCAGATATGTAATTATATAATCAATGTGATCAGGATACCAAAAATAATATAAAACTCGAACCTACCATGGTTATACCAGAAGTATTAATCTTAAGGGCTAAGATTATAAAGTACGTTTGTTTTGGATCGATTCAAAAATAATTCAACTCAATAATGTACTATATGTAAATAGGTTTTTATACTCTTACAACATGTTGCTGCAGAGTATTATAGTTTTGTTCACCTGACGGTTGTACGTACCATCTAAAACTAAACGAGATAGATGCAGGGTTATATATATATAAATGATCAGGATGACGAGAAAAGTTGAACTGTTTGTCTGTCCGTCCGTCCATCAGTGTAAGCTGTAACTTGAGTAAGAATTGTGATACCTTGATGAAACTTGGTATACAGGTTCCTTAGTACAAAAAAATTTCGAGTTCGTAGATAGGCGTAATCGGACCACTGCCACGCCCACAAATCGCCATTAACTTAAAATATATGAAGTGCCATAACTAAGCACCTAATTAAGATATAAAACTGTAATTTGGCACTGGGCCAAATTACTCCGCTCACTTCCCATATAACGGTTCTATTAGAAACTGCAAAAGGCGTATTAAATCAATAATTAATTACGCCAGAAACATTAAATTTTACCTTTGAGATGGTATGAGAAGGCTTTGTAGGAGTCGATGTGGAAACTGGAATACAGGTGTGGCACCGCCCACTCTTTTGTGAAATCCCATATATCGAGGCTCGACCCCCCGATTTCGACGAAATTTTGGATGTAGCATTATTATTATATTTCTATGTCACAGTGAGAAAATGGACGAAATCGGACTACAACCACGCCACCATTTTAAATTCCACTTGATTCTTTCACTTTCCGGTATACAGATCAAGCAGTACCTAGTGTAACAGAACAAAACTTTGCACGAATAATGTCCTTAGTGCATGCAATCTTATCACCGAAAATTGTTCATATCCAACAAAAACTTTCAAGCCCTTATGTACCGAATTTGTGGAACTCAGTATCTATAGTTGACTTAAGACCGAAAATATCAGTCAATTCGTGAGATATATAATTTATATTCAGGGTATCTGTGTATCAAAAATGAGTTGAATTAGGTCAATAATTCCCTGAGCTACCATATACCTAATATAAAGATTTTCGAACTACCGGGTGACTTGTACCGCATATATCGGCCAATATGTGAGTTATACCATGAAAATGACAGAGCGTGTTTTACGCGTAACAGTGTACCTTTGTGCCAAAAACAGATAAATTTGAGCGAAAACTTGACCTAGATCCTAAATGACTAATAACGGGATTTTCAAACTTCCGGCTAACATTTATGATTGGTTTTTTAGTAACCGGCATGTTAATAGTATGTGGTTTTGGGAATCGGCTCGATCCTACTCCAACTCCCATATACTGTTTTTCGGTTTTCTAACAAACCTTAGGTATCTGTCAGTGCATGAGTTACATATATGTATATAGTATATTTATACAAAAAAATGCTTATATTTTGGTCCTCTGGTTGACGTCTTACACCTTAAAGTCTCCCTAACATTGATTCTTGCAAGTTGCAAGAGTATAAAATGTTCTGTCGCACCCGACTTAGCCCTCCCTTGTTTAATTTCCTGTTGATTTAAACCGAATATGTCGATCAAGATGTGAGATATTTTAACACATTCAAACAAGCAATATATGTATGTATGTACATTGGCCACATTTTAATTTAGTATTAGTACCAAAACTATTGAAATCCGCCATGATTACCAATCCGAGTGTTAGTTATTTTAATAAATATGTGAATAAATATTTTCCAGCGCGTACTTTAGTTAAAGACAATAGATAAATGAAATCGGCATAGATTATTTATTAGACTAAATGTAGCCAATATAGTGGTTCTCGATCTATTGCCATATTTTCTGGCACACAATGTGGTGTATCGAATAAAAATGAATGGAAGTGGTCAAGAACTCGATCTAACCCACATTTGTGTGTAGAAATTCATGCTGCGCTGCACTTATTATATTATATTTTGAATATAGTAATTTGCGTAACAGCATAAGCTAAGGCACCGTCTCAGTGTGACCCACAAAAATCACTGATTTTCGCTATTTTTATGTTGAAATTAACTAATCGATCCGGTTTTTTCATAAATAAATACATTCATGACGAATACAGAATTATTTTTTTATGTTTATTTATTGGGTGTATAATACTTATTTAAATAAATTGTTGAAATGACACGTAAAACTGAAAGGCCCTGTTTATAGGTTTAAATATGACCACGATTGCAGCTGCAATTTTAATCTAAAACAAAAATTTCAAAAAGATTATTATTAATGGCGGCGGTTTGAAAACAAGTATCGAATTTGGCAATTTTTTCGACAATTTTTCGTAGAAATATTTCGAAAAACAAGTTTCCATAGCGCGATAATGAATGAAGTTAAAAATGTTTTCTCCAAATTGAAACTAGTCATCTTCAAAACTTTTCCTTTGAGAGTGGGAAACACCATTCCTGAGAAAAACGCGTTTAAAGATTGGTGTAGCTCCGTTCTCCACTCTGTTCTCTTTCTTCAAGAAATAATTTGAATTTCGATTTCAAAACTTGAAGGATTTTTACCACAGTGTATACTATCCGTTAATGCAACAAAATTAATGGATTTTTCGAAAATTTCGTACTGAGACGATCCGTTAATAAGATTGTTATTCATTCTCGATTTCATCGGATAACGAGTACTTAATTCATTTGCAACCTGTTGCCGGAATATGACAGTTTTGTTCCCTTAAAACTAATCAAGATAGAGAAAAGGTGATATACACACATATATAAATTTCAAAATTATCGTCCTGATTCGAGTTGATTTTAGAATGTCTATCCGATATTGATATCATCGGCCTCAACACCCGCGCCGTTTGTTCTGCTTTCTCCAGGCTGGACAAGGAAGCAAAAGAAATGGGTCTGGCAGTGAACGAGGGCAAGACGAAATATCTCCTGTCATCAAACAAACAGTCGTCGCGCTCGCGACTTGGCACTCACGTCACTGTTGACAGTCATAACTTTGAAGTTGTAGATAATTTCGTCTATCTTGGAACCAGCGTAAACACCACCAACAATGTCAGCCTAGAAATCCAACGCAGAATAACTCTTGCCAACAGGTGTTACTTCGGACTGAGTAGGCAATTGAGAAGCAAAGTCCTCTCTCGACGAACAAAAGCTAAACTCTATAAGTCACTCATAATTCCCGTCCTGCTATATGGTGCAGAGTCTTGGACGATGTCAATAACGGATGAGTCGACGTTGCGAGTTTCCGAGAAAAAAATTCTGCGAAAGAATTATGGTCCTTTGCGAGTTGGCCAAGGCATTCGATGGAACGATGAGCTGTAGGAGATATACAGCTAGGACATGTCGTCCGAATGGACGAAAACACTCCAGCTCTGAAAGTTTTTGAGATTCGACGCAGTACCCGCCGAGGAAAGCAGAGGAAGGGGAAGACCTCCACTCTGTTAGAAGGACCAGCTGGAGAAGGACCTGGCTTCACTTAGAATCTCTAATTAGCGCCATCTTGCGAAAAGAAGAAACGACTGGCGCGCTGTTGTTAACTCGGCTATAATCGCGTAAGCGGTGTCTACGCCAACTAAGAAGAAGAAGATCCGTTCGTCAACTTAGACAAGTTGATAACTTTGAAATAAGTTCCTTGGCACTCTGAGTGGAAGCTGGTATTGCAAAAGGAATAAATCGAAACACGAAATAAATATTGTTTTCTTCAAAACTAATAAAAGTGCTAAATATAGTTGTCTTGGCGCACGGGGTTAAACTTAACCGTAAATATGTCAGAGCTACAGTGTATGATATCGTATCTGCAACTAACACAAGCAATTTAAATATTTAGATATAGTATGTACATCAATGAAGATATCGATAAATCGTCTTTAATTCTTATGAATCACGAACGTATAAAAGTTTGGACTCTACCCAAATTAACCCTTTTTTACTGAATTATTAACAACTTTTATTGCCCCGGAGGAACAGGTTTTTTCAATATTTTAAATATGACAAAATCGGGCAGAAGAATGCACCATAATGCAAAAGACTTTAAACCAATTAGCCTCACCTCCTATATGCTGAAGGGTTAATGAAGGGTTTTCGAACACCCAGAATGCATTCATAAAGTTTCGACCAACAGAAACTGCCTTACACGAAGTCATAAATGTAATTGATAAGGCACTACATTACAAACAGTACATGACGACAGCATTTTTTAACATAGAAGGAATTTTTAATAATATGGAAATAAGCACAATGATTGATTACACAGCTCTAGAAAGGATTTTTTGTTGCCCGGATAACTTAGCAAATTTCAATGCCTTTAAGTTCCCACGTTAGTAATTTATCCATGAAAATATTGAATATGCTCTTGTTGTTAAGATAATTGCATATCTAATATTATAATAAATTTAGTTTTCTAGTCCTGATTAGAGTTCTGCATTATGAAAATTATGCTGACAAACTATCAGATACTAAGAGTAAATTTGAGTATTAATTTAGACAATCTCCATATGGTAGTAATAGTATGAAGATTGCTGAGATCGTTAAATGATGGCCACCACGAAATTTATAAAAGAAAAGGTCAAAAAGGCGTTTTATCTCTGTTTTCTTCAATAAATCTTTACATTTTTGAAATAAAACCAAGATAAGAAATAAAAATGTTATTTGGTTTAATTTTTTTTTTGATTTTTGTAGTATAAAAGGGAATTAAAGATTTAGAAATAAACGAGAGCAAATCTTTCAAAACTATTGACAGTTCCTTGAACTGTGAGCGTAAATATATCTGGAATCGATCGACATGGTTTCCAGATGGACACGATTAATGCTTACAAGCAGAATGATTATTGCATCAGATGGCTCAGATATACGATGGTTGCGACACGAAAAACTCGGTCAAAAGGAATTCGATAATCAAAGAAAACTGTCAACATAGCCTTGATTTAGACCTGCTTTTACATGGTTTTTCGGCTCCGTCTCACCCTTGCCACTATATTCTGCCGATTGATCTTCTGTTTCCAGGTCGTAAGCATAGATCCAAGACTCATCGCCAGTAATAATACGTTTTATGGCATCACGGTTGTCGCAAAACATTGTTTCACAGACGTTAACGTGACGCTGTTTTTCGAAAAAAAAATTGAGTAATTGATTTTTCAAAATGGTTTGCACTGATTCTTCCGATATTCCAACGAAGCTAGTAAGATCTGTGACAATTAATCCTCGTTTATCAAGCTGATTAACGGTTGATGCTGATGGACGTGGTTTGTCGTCAACACGTTCTAGATCCTCTTTGAATAATTTGTAACAATCAGAGACACTTGCTCGTGACAAACAATTATCCCCGAAGGCCTCTTCCAACATTCTAAACGTTCCGGCACTAGAAATTTGATTCCGCTGAATGCACTTTATGTACTTCAGATCGTCTGATCATTTTGATGTGATGTTTAGCACAGATGTCACTAACAGTCATACCAACTAAAAAAACTTATTTCGACGAATTGGCTTTCGCACGAAATTTAAATTAAATTGTCTTACTATTTTTTGCTTACAACTTCATTGAGAGCACCAAATAGTTTTGGGTTTAAAACAGGATAGCAAGATTATAAAGGTCTTGCGATAGTCCATCAAAATGGCGCTTATTTGGTCCATAGTGGTTGCACTCCTACCTACTAACCTATTTTTTTTTATATACTACGTACCTATTGGCAATTCAATTTCATTATTATTAAATAAACAAACGGTATACTGAGAGTGTCAATAAAAAAACGCTAAAATTTCCACGCTTATGAAATTTCACATATGTTGTGAGTCTTCACAATCTTAATTAAAATTGCCATGAATTGGCTGGCAGCAACCAAATTCAAGCTCGAAATATTCCCTTGCAGAGCACCGCAAGAAGGTATGTAGCTTGTTTATAGACTTTCTTGGGGGCAATCAACCAGCAAAATTTTCAGATGACAGTCTCCGCATGCTGAATGAATTTGCTACATTTATGCGACCAAGAGCATGTGGCACTCCCCCGTGATGTTGCACTGTGTTTCTATATGCTCGATGTATGTACATATAAAAGATGCCAACTCAAACTCATTGTCGTAGCCAATGAAAATTCCTGGCGCTGTCGCTTCATTTTGCACGTTCCACACAAATTGTAAATAACAGTGGCCACAAAAAGTAATACCCGTGGCAACAACTGCTAGTGACTTAGTGAGGCATCCGAAAAAAACGTGACATGTCACGGAAAAGTGAAAGTATCCTAAACCCTCCGAAGGCTTCAGCGCATATGCAACAATCCAAATCTGTGGCGCATCTAAAACGCAGAAACATGCAAAGCTCAACGAAAATTCAACAGATAAACAACAACAATAACAGCAAAGCACGTAGAGCATGCACAGGGTTTTCCAATAAGAATGATATGATTTCTTAAAAAAAGACACACTAACTGTTAACGAAATCAAAAGTTTTTTTTTTTTAATGTGAAACTCAATCGATACAAATAAGTTCTTAATTTAACATCATTAAAATACGAGTATTCTCTACGACTTCTTTTGCCGGAACGAACTCGTTACACCCATTTTTCAATACTTTTTGCACTAAATCTATTCGTACAAGGTGCGTTCCAAAGCAAACAGGACTTTTTGAATCCAGCGCCCCCTGGTGGCGCCATCTATATGTCGACTGGTGCGTTAGAATCTGCTATTTTTATCGTTTGTCCAGTTAGAATTTCATGACATTTCATAGATTGGAAGTGAAGTTATTGCGTTTTAAGTGTCAGTATGTTTGTGTTATCGGAGCGAAAATGAGCTTCGAACAAAGAGCCAACATTAAATTTTGTTTTAAAATTGGTAAAACTTTTACCGAAACGATTCAATTGATGAAACCAGTTTATGGCGATGATTGCCTATCCCGTAGCAGGGTGCACGAGTGGTTTCAACGCTTTCAAAGTAGTCGTGAGGACATAAATGAAATCATCATTGAAATTCATGGAAATGGAATTGAACATCTCCAAAACATCGATTCATCGCATTTTTAACAAACATTTGGGCTTACGAAAGGTGTGTGCACGGTTTGTTCCGCACAAATTGACTGACGACCAAAAATCCAGAATCCAACAGTCGAAGGACGATTATTTGACCAATAATCACATTTTAACCATTAACCACTCCCCGTATTCACCTGATATGGCAACGTGCGACTTCTTCCTTTTCGGAAAAATGCATTTGCCCATGAAAGGAAAGCGTTATGCAGACGTAGAGGCCATTCAAAAGGCTTGCACCGGCATACTGGCGGCCATACCGGCCAACGAGCTAAAACAGTCTTTCGACATGCTTCAGAACCGTTCAAAAAGCTGTATTGAAGCAGAAGGAGACTATTTTGAATAAAATAAACTGATTTTGCCGAAAAAACCATTTGTTCTGTTTTTTTTAAGTCCTCTTTTGCGGCCATAAAAACTTGGTTATCATCGAACTACTGCATACTGCTCTCCATAACGGAATATCAAAAGAAGTACGAACCGGTGATTCCACCAGACCGAAAACCACACCAAACTAACATATCAATTTAAGTTTGTTCATGAATAATTTGCCGATTTTCTTCGCACTAGAATCGGCAGTTTTGTTTATTTACAGCACCACTCAAATGAAAGTGAGTCTCATGAGAGGAGATGAGTATTTAAAAAACACCGTTACATTATTCAAGTTTTTCCAAGACAAAATCGAGAAATTCGCGAGGTTATGGTTGTCCAATGGCTTCAGTTCTTGAGTGAGAACAATTTTATACGGATACTTTGATATAAAATTGAATAATTTTCAAACGTTGTTAATGCGTATGTGTTTCCATGATGAAATTGTAAAAATTACTAAATGCAATGAAAAAAATGGCCGTAACGACACTTAGAAATCATATCATCCCTATTGGAAAACCCGGTTTTAGACTGAAAATACAGAATTCGGAATGTAGAAAGTGCAAATGCTTGCAAGGTAGCGTTGCGATGTTGCTCGTTGTTTTATTTATAAGAAATATTTGCGTTTGTATTACCGAATCAAAAACAAAAACAACAAAGAAATAAATAAGAATTTTGTTGATGGTACGTGCATTTGTTCCCTCAAGCCTAGAGGACAATAATGTACAGCGGAGATGCCTAAACATATTTATGTGCACCTGGTGCAGCTTTTGTTTCTGTAAGCAACTGTGCCTGCAAGGTGCCATCTTCAAGAAAGTGTTCGCTCAACATTTTAACTCTTCTTTTAGAAACTAAATTGGGCAAAAAATCAGTATCTATCTTTGGATCTCGTAACGAGGAAAACACCTTAGGTAATACGTTTTTCTGTCCGATTTAATAAATCACTAAGATTTCTAATAACATAGTAGCTAAGCAACACAAAATATATCACTGTCAATTCTTTCAAAATTTGTATAATGAGGAGAGCGGAACTAATGATAAGATGCTGGTGCATGAAAAAGCTACTCATATCGGCAACACAGAGAGCGACGAAGATGAGAACCAGTTCCTTATGGAACCGTCTATATAGTGGTCACCGATGTGGAAGTTGCCCAAGTGAACCTACATCACGTGGTGTCAACATCCGCTCATATCAGATAACCTGGGTAGCTTGCTGATACAAGAACTATGATCAGGACCCAGAACTGGTACAGTAGTTAGGAACAATAATGATTTATTTGTATTTTAGATTTCCTAATAGAAGGTGCGGGCTCCGTCCTGGCAGCGGCCTACTTTCCGGGGAAACACCAACGGCACCATCAGAGACCCAGGCTGCAAGCAAGGCTGCACAGGGTTCTTGCTAAAAGCTAGACTGACATAGTACTTCTATTAAAATGTGGTTTTAGACCCATGGTGTCTTAGGTAAAGTTATTCCCAATGATTCGTAGAACATTTCCCGCATACGATATTTTATAGAAAATAAAATAGACCCGCTCCAAAATACACCTTTATGTAATTCTGAACATACTTTACCCTATTTGACTCCGTAGGATTCCATTTGGGCTGCTCCAAAGCAGAGGAGGAAATATACTCTTTGTCATTTTGAAGAAGTCGACGTGATAGCACCGCTAATATGTATGTTTAAAGTACATGTGTATCTCAGAAACCACTGAAGCTAATTCAACCAAATTTTCGTTTATCTTCAAAACCTTTTATTAGCAATCACTTCTACGCAATAATTTGATTAATGTTAATAATAAATTGATTAATGTTAACCGGTATTTGGATTGAAGCTCTGGATTATGAGCGGGAAATGGGTAACCCTTAAGAATAATAATAACGATTACAGTACAATACCTTGGTAAAAGCCAATGACAACTTCACATAATATAATTTTGTTGGGAGACAGCATTGCTTGGGTTTTATGTTTAATATCAGGTAATATCAAGAGTTTTTAAAATAACAAATACTATGCTGTTTGCTGCCGTTTGAGTATATTCTTTATTTTGAAACTCAATAACAATAATAGAAAGTGAAAATACATATGACATTATAACATCAGCACGTTTATATCCCGCTTTGCTCTTATCTTTACAGGTACGAATAGATACACACAAATTAAACAACACTCATAAACGCTGACAATATCATGAACGCAATGTAAACTCAAGTATAATATCAGACTGTCCAAGTAGGCCTCTGCATTTTCCAAAGCGATCAAAACAAATTTGTGGTTGCCAACTACAATGTAACTTACACTATTCAACGAAGTTCGCAATTTAGAATTTATACATAATGTCTCAAAAATAGATAATATGGTATATAAATCGGTATGACTTCCTGGTAACTATTTTGACAGCGTTATTTTTTTCGCCTTACAGCGTATATAAGTATGTGAGAAATCCTCTGACATACTTAGATGGTTAAAAGGATGGATCAAATTTAATGTTTGCTCCTAGTCTCCATAAAATAAATTTTACACTCATGAGTTGAAAACATGAGCCCGTCAGCAATAACACCCGAATAGTATTGCGCGGAATGCAAGCCGTCTTCGATTCGTTATTTCAGTGCTCTTGTCAAAATCTTTGCTTGTAAAAGCAATAACAAAGTTAACGTGTTAAAATCAATACAAAAGAATATGGGGATATCTCATTGAAATTGTATAACCACTTTCATCAATATTTTGTTTTACAGATTTGAGACAAGATTTATCATTGTGAAGAGCTGAAGTTACAAGCACCGCCAGTTTGTTTGAACTACATGTTTAGATTGTTCGCTTCGCTAGTATCGAATGCTTGGAGAATCGTGGGATCACGCAATATGATGAGTTATACATATTGTTAAAGCATACCCTTGAATAGTTTATATTTCAATGTTTTGTGCGAGTCCATTTCCTTTCATTAAAGACCTAAATAATTAGAAAAATCGATTGGAAAAATCTTAGTATTCCTTTGAATTGGAAACTGATTTCATTTCAATTTGACTACCAAGCATAACGATATCGAAATCGGTTCACCAGCAGCATAGTTATCTTTATGCTTTATTTGAAGTACTTATATATAATGTCAAATAGATAACTAAACATTTAAACATTTTCAAGTAATTAAATTAAGATTTAATGTTAAATAGTGTTCAGTTCATTCGGCACTTCGCTAAATTTTATACCCGTCGCACAATGTGAATGATAATAATTTTAACTTGGGCAGAAGAATATTTGCGGAATACAAAAAATTTAATTTTATTATTGAACTTAGGTGTCAGGCGATAAGTCTGATCTTTCAAACTTTCGAAACCATTTTTGATTATAAAAGATTTGAAAGATAACCATTGTAGCTAAATTTATTTCGGTCGGCATCAACTATACAGAACGAATAATTGGACGTCCAGACAAATTGAGCGTCTTCGGTTGATGAACAAAATACATTTCTTTTTATTATAAATAAATAACTCTTAATTGTCCACCAGCTACATTTACGGCCTTTGAAGGTTAGATCTAAGCATAAAACATATCCATTTCTCGCTTTCTCTTATACCATAAAACGAGTTTCCACCTGCCTCGCAAGTTTGCACAATAGTTTATAAGACCAATTTTCAGTGTACTTATATTACATGAATGCCATCTTCGAGGTTAAAATTCATCGAACTCTTTGTATTATTTCATCGCAAATTTTTAAGAAAAAGTAACCCTAAGCAACAGGTCCATAATCGTGTATTCAAATAAATGTAAAAAAGGAATATTTATACTACCTAATTCACAATGGGCCTACTAAAGACCTGGTTGCGTTGTCAGACAACCACTTTATATAATATAAAGTCATCGAGTATATAAGATCTTTACTACCGAACTAACTTTAGTCTGCCTTATTTGTTTTTCTTGGAACAAAACTGAAGAGCAGGCAATTGTTACTACGAAGACAAAGCGAATTTCCGCTGTATAAAAAGTCAGCGATGACTGCGATATCAATGTCAGTCGTCAAGTTGCGGTAAACATGCGTGTGGTGGCATAGCGGCACAAAACGTGAGAAATTTACTCCGATAGAATTTTTACTTTCCTTTGTTTTGTGCTTCCACATTTTATTGGACCATTAGCAGCTTTAATTTATTGCTTTTCCTCTACTTTTTTTGTTCGATGCATTGTACTTTTAAATGAGTGTTGACGCTGAAAAAAGACCACAACGCATTTTCTTTCCACATTTTCAAACTTTTCCTCTCAGTGGCTACGCATGCACAGTGTGTGCTTGCATATGAGCACCCAATTGTTTTTATTACTCAGGCGTGTGTGCTTAAAGTGGGAAGTGGTGGCCGAAGTTACGCGGATTTCTTTTTTCTTACACGAAATTTCAATTTAACGCAACAAATTATGTTTACAGTAGCTATGGGCTTGTATACTTAAAACAGCATGCAAAGTAACAATAGGCCCCAATGGCAATGACAATTAGTACTGAGGTCAGACGGGTAAGAGTTTTTAAAATATATTTAATGTTGCTTCGATGTACAGTTAAGTGTGGAAAAATTGCATATTCATCATTTGAATGTGGTCTATTTTTAAACTCTTAACAATTTAAGGTGGACCTTAAAATAATTTTTAACGTCAAGATTACAATCTAACGGTACGTCTCTGCCAGTATGTCTGTGCTTCCGATTTACATGATTGTGTATAGGATAAAAATAAATAAATTTACCGCCTGGGCATCAACCGGCAAAGTTAAACACAACCAAATTTGCAGTGTGGAAAACAACCCGCACAGATGCATTCCAGTTTCAACTCGATTTCAATTCGATTAAGAATTAATTTAGTAAAATAAGATTTCTATTCTATATTGTAAATCGATCAATTAACTCCTGTGATGATAGTGAAAGCAACCGATGATTACTGATAATGCCCCTATCTCAAAAAGGTAACATACATATGTGATGAGGAACTTATATTCCTTAATATACCAACACAATACATAGTTTAACTTAAATATTAAAAATTAGTCTATGTAAGCTATTCAGTAAGTACATTAGAGCTGATAGCAAGAAATAATGGACTAAGTTAGGGTTGAGCCGAACATTTTATACTCCCGAACTTTTGAAAAATCAAAGACAAGGCCATATTATTATCAGATGTTGACTTTCTAATACGGAATGTTGCGAAAAAATGTAATATTCGCTATTCTATGAAATTATGAATGGATTACAACCATATTTTTACTATATATTTTTGCAACACATTGTTACAAAGTATAATAGTTTTGTTCACCTAACGGTTGTATGTACTCGTATCACCTGAAACTAATCGAGATAGAGATAGAATCTTTTTCTTTACTGTCGTAGACACCTTACGCGGTTATAGCCGAGTTAAAAACAGCGCGGCAGTAGTTTCTTCTTTTCGCTACGTGGCGCCAATTCGATATTCCAAGCGTAGCCAGGTCCTTCTCCACTTGGTCCTTCCAACGGAGTGGAGTTCTTCCCCTTCCTCTGCTTCCCCCTGCGGGTACTGCGTCGAATATTTTCAGAGCTGGAGTGTTTTCGCCCATTCGGACAACATGACCTAGCCAGCGTAGCCGCTGTCTTTCAATTCGCTGAACTATGTCAATGTCGTCGTATATCTCGTACAGCTCATCGTTCCATCGAATGCGATATTCGCCGTGGCCAATGCGCAAAGGACCATAAATCTTTCGCAGAGCTTTTCTCTCGAAAACTCGCAAAGTCGACTCATCAGTTGTTGTCTGAAATCAATATCATCAGCATACGCCAGCAGCTGTACACTCTTATAAAAGATTGTACCTGCCCAATTAAGTTCTGCAGCTCGAATTATTTTCTCCAGAAGCAGGTTGAAGAAGTCGCACGATAAGGAGTCGCCTTTTCTGAAACCTCGTTTGGTATCAAACGGCTCGGAGAGGTCCTTCCCGATCCTGACGGAGATTTTTGTGTTGCTCAACGTCAATTTACGCAGCCGTATTAGTTTTGCGGGGATACCAAATTCAGACATCGCGGCATAAAGGCAGCTCCTTTTCGTGCTGTCGAAAGCTCTGAAATCGACGAAGAGATGGTGTGTGTCGATTCTCCTTTCACGGGTCTTTTTTCCAGATTTTGCGCATGGTGAATATCTGGTCGGTTGTTGATTTGCCAGCCACACTGATAAGATCCAATTAGTTTGTTGACGGTGGGCTTTAATCTTTCACACAATACGCTCGATGGAACCTTATACGCGATGTTGAGGAGACTTATCCCACGGTAGTTGGCGCAGATTGAGGGGTCTACTATTTTATGGATTGGGCCGAGCACACTTAAATTCTAATCGTTGGGCATGCTTTCGTCTAACCATATTTTGCAAAGATGCTCATGCGTCCTGCTTATCAACTCTTCGCCGCCGTGTTTGAATAGCTCGGCCGGCCATCCATCGGCCCCCGCCGCTTTGTTGTTCTTCAGGCGGGTAATTGCTATTCGAACTTCTTCATGGTCAGGCAATGGAATGTCTGTTCCATCGTCATCGATTGGGGGATCGGGTTCGCCTTCTCCTGGCGTAATACGTTCACTGCCATTCAGCAGGCTGGAGACGTGTGACCTTCATCATTTTAGTATGCTCTGCAAGCTCTTCGTACTCACGCATTTCGGCCTCTTTCTTTTTCTGTCTGCAAATGCGTCTCGCTTCCCTCTTCAACTCTCGGTATCTATCCCATCCCGCACGTGCTGTGGTGTATCGGTATTATTATGTATTGGTAGGCAGCCTGTTTTCTCTCCGCTGCGACACGGCACTCTTCGTCGTACCAGCAGTTCTTCTGCACTTTCCGGAAACCAATGGTTTCGGTTGCAGCTGTACGTAAGGAGTTTGAAATGCCGTCCCACAGTTCCCTTATACCGAGTTGTTGAGAGAGCAGGAGTGCAAGCCGAGTAGAAAATCGTTCGGCTGTCTGTTGAGATTGCAGCTTCTCGACGTCGAAACTTCCTTGTGTTTGTTGACGTGCGCTTTATTCTGCACAGAGGCGGGTGCGAATATTGGCTGCAACAAGATAGTGGTCCGAGTCGATGATAGGACCTCGGAGCGTACTCACATCTAGAACACTGGAGACGAGTCTTTCATCTATCACAACATGATCGATTTGGTTGAACGCTTTTCGATCCGCAGATAGCCAGTTATCTTGATGTATTTTCTTCTGCTGGAATCTAGTACCACAGATAACCATATTTCAGGCCCCGGCGCAGTCGATCAGCCTCAACCCGTTTGGGAATGTTTCGTCGTGAAGGCTGAATTTACCGACCGTAGTGCCCCCAAAGGTGATCTAGTCACCGATGCCCAGAGCATACTTGAATTATGGAGGGAACACTTCTCCAGGCTGCTGAATGGCAATGAATGTACAATGCCAGGAGAAGGCGAACCCGATTCCCCAATCGATGACGATGGAGCAGACGTTCCATTGCCCGACCATGAAGAAGTTCGAATAGCAATTACCCGCCTGAAGAACAACAAAGCGGCGGGGGCCGATGGATGGCCGGCCGAGCTATTCAAACACGGCGGCGAAGAGTTGATAAGCAGGATGCATGAGCACCTTTGTAAAATATGGTTGGACGCAAGCATGCCCAACGATTAGAATTTAAGTGTGCTCGGCCCAATCCATAAAATAGTAGACCCCTCAATCTGCGCCAACTACCGTGGGATTAGCCTCCTCAACATCGCGTATAAGGTTCTATCGAGCGTATTGTGTGAAAGATTAAAGCCCACCGTCAACAAACTAATTGGATCTTATCAGTGTGGCTGGCAAATCAACAACCGACCAGATATTCACCATGCGCAAAATCTGGAAAACAGACCCGCGAAAGGAGAATCGACACACACCATCTCTTCGTCGATTTCAAAGCTTTCGACAGCACGAAAAGGAGTTGCCTTTATGCCGCGATGTCTGAATTTGGTATCCCCGCAAAACTAATACGGCTGTGTAAATTGACGTTGAGCAACACAAAAAGCTCCGTCAGGATCGGGAAGGACCTCTCCGAGCTGTTCGATACCAAGCGAGGTTTCAGAAAAGGCGACTCCTTATCTTCCGACTTCTTCAACCTGCTGCTGGAGAAAATAATTCGAGCTGCAGAACTTAAATGAGTAGGTACAATCTTTTATAAGAGTGTACAGATGCTGGCGTATGCTGATGATATTGATTTCAGACAACAACTGATGAGTCGACTTTGCGAGTTTTCGAGAGAAAAGTTCTGCGAAAGATTTATGGTCCTTTGCGCATTGGCCACGGCGAATATCGCATTCGATGCAACGATGAGCTGTACGAGATATACGACGACATTGACATAGTTCAGCGAATTAAAAGACAGCGGCTACGCTGGCTAGGTCATGTTGTCCGGATGGACGAAAACACCCCAGCTCTGAAAGTATTCGACGCAGTACCCGCCGGAGGAAGCAGAGGAAGATGAAGACCTCCACTCCGTTGGAAGGACCAAGTGGAGAAGGACCTGGCTACGTTTGGAATATCCAATTGGCGCGACGTAGGGAAAAGAAGAAATGACTGGCGCGCTGTTGTTAACTCGGCTATAATCACGTAAGCGGTGTCTACGCCAAATGAGAAGAAGAAGAGTGCCAAAGATACCTTCTTTGCCCACCCTGGCGTTAAAGTCGCCTAGCACGATTTTGACATCGTGGCGGGGGCAACTCTCATAGGTGCGCTCATAGAAGGCATGCGGATTGTGGCTAGACGTTCTTTCCCCGGAGTGAATGACAGTATTCGGCGACGGAGTCTCTCTCCCACTACGAATCCCACACCAAATTTGCGTTCCTTTATATGGCCACTCTAGTAAATGCCACACAGACCTACTCGCCTCAGTCCTTGTCCCGTCCATCGCATTTCTTGGACTGCGCTGATGTCAGCCTTCACTCTGACGAGGACATTAACCAACTGTACATGCGCTCAAATCGTAGTCCTTATTTCGTTTGCCATGGTCGTGATCAAATGGGTGGTCTCTCGTCCGAGGCTGTTAACGCTTTTTCATTGGTAGTGCTTTCTATGTGGCGGGTCCCAAACCCAGCGCACAACCCTGTGGAGGGATGTTTCGCCATCTCACTTTAGCTGGCCTTCAAACGGATGTTCTTAGGCTACCCAGAGGTTACTTGGTCAAAGACCGGAAGTCGTGAGCTGCTTGAGCCATATGTAAAAGAATCGTTTCTGGCCACTCCCAAGTGAATGGCGATCAGAGAACTTTCCTCACTTGCGTGAACTTCTACACATCACGTAATTTTATTGCTACATTTTGTTTTATGTTCCAGATATTTACACTAAAATCAGCCTCAAGTGAGATATATATAAACATGTGATATTCATTCATATTCATTATTTTTAAGAAAACTTGTCCACTTAATTTCATTACAATTTCGCACATATAGAGAGTCATGGTCATTTAACTATAGAAGGGTTGTTTCCTTTGAAACCGTTTTTAGGACAGAATCTGGAACTTCATTGAGCGTTTGAAAAAATCTACTTGGGAAGTAACGAACACCTTAATATGTACCTATATGCTTGTGATTGCCCAAACCAGAAAGTGTGAAACATTTTTTGAGCGAAGGAAAGGAATTTTAAAGAATACAAAATATGTACATAAGTACATAGCAACGGTACAAAAAAAAATTATTGAGAGACGCTATGCTTTTAACTTTTATGGAGAGGCTTTGCGCTAAAATGGCACGTAATTAACCATAACAAATGTAACAAACCCGTAAATTTCAAGAAAAAGGTATGCAGAGGCACGTAATTTGTGTAAAATGAGTTTCCAACTGCTGCAAAAAGCACTAACTCAAATAGATGGTCACGCAGATCATGTTGAGGCGCATGCGCGTGCGTTTTAAACACTTACAACTCACTAACTCAAAAAAAGGGACAAGAAAAACATGCGCTGAAATGCCAAACTGAACAGAAGTGAGGTAAACAAAAACATTGGTGCAAGCAAATAATGTTAAGCAGCAACAACTAAAAAAGTGTTGCTCGAAGCAGTTGCTGCTGTTAGCAGTGGCAGTGAAAGAGTCGCCCACAATGGCAATAACAGCTAATATGTTGACCACGGACAGCATAACAACAAATACGACTTCACTGGCAGTTTTAGCCCGTGATTTTTCTCCGGCTGGTTGAGGACTCTTGCCGTCGAAGCTCTCACACCCGATAAGGTGGCAAACAATTTGCTCTACAGCATTGACGGTTGAAACACCTCTGAGCTTTACTACATATGGCACTGCGGCAGGATCCACCTTATATAGTATATGTAACATATGTATTTTTATTTTGCAGGCTGCTGACAGCTCTCAAGACGCTTCATATATTAAAAAACTTTGTAATTGTAATGGTCATGGAAAATAAATCAGCACTTGTTTACAAGTAAACACTAAACTTCATGTCACATAGTGAACGCGCATCTTTTTTATTCCACCATTGCTCCTTGAAAATACTTCTTAAATAAGTATGACTTAGTTCATAAAGAAATTTAATCATTTCATAGACTTTTAACTTAAAATTAAGAAAATCGTATACGCATTATCTTAACTAGAAAACTGTTCTTCGTCTTTGGCGATAAATAATTTTTCTTATTCAACAAGAGATCCTAGTGATATGTATGATAACAATGATAAATTTTTCCTTACAGTACAAGGCTTTAATGATCGTCGGAACAACGCTATTTTTACTGAAAATCCGAAAGAAAACGTCGCAGAAGCCATAAAGTTCATATGTACATACAGTAAGTCAAGTAAGAGCGTGGTCGTGTTAATTTATAACAAAAATTATTTTATGAAACTTTCACATTAATATACACATTAAAAACAACGATGCAATTTGGACCATAATGTGTCCAGTCACCACTGGCGTCGATAATTGCGTATTATAGTGCTAAGGATCTCCAGATCCGACGAATTTCGGAAAACAACTGCTTCAAAGTGTATGTGCGTCTTCCACGAAGCTTCTGTTTAATATATGCCGGCCAGGAATCGATCTTCAATAGTCGAAGTCGATTAAGAATCGATTCTTGACATTCGAAAAATCGATTATTTGACGAGAAAACTCGATTCTCGAGTAGAATCCGAATCGAGTTTACCATCCCTACTGGCAGCCATCGCGTGCACATATAATAACCTCCGCACAATAACCACCACAATAAAAATGATTTTTTTTCCAATTTATTTACATGGAAAACAGAAAATTTGAAATAGTCACCTCTTAATATTAATATTAAGAGCTCATCTTTTGAGTGACTTTCTTTTTCACATTTTCGAAAGTTTTTAGCCCGTTTTTCAGTTGAAAAAAAGGTTGACTCAGAATGACACACCCTAATATACATATATATAATATATATAGGTATATAAATTGACCGATCAAAATCAAGATAAGGATCTTTTTATATTCCTTTAAGCTTCAGCGCAGCCGCAGTTAACACTTTTTATACACATCAATATGCTGCTACAGATTATAATAGTTTTGTTCATATAACGCTTGTACGTATCATCTAAAACTCAGCTAGATAGATATAGGGATATATGTATAGGGTTAAATATATACATATATATATCATATTTCATTAAGATATTTAAATTTTTACTTAAGTTACAGCATATGACACAATTTCACTTTCCAGTACACAAATCAAGAAGTAATTAATACAACGGCATATAATTTTGCACCAATAATTCCTTTAAAGTATGGCACCTTATGACCAAAAAATAAATATATCCAACAGAAACATCAGTATCAATAGTTGACGTTTGACCGAAAATATCGGTCAATGTGTGAGATATTTATTTGTAATTCAGACAGAATCCTTTCTTGATAATAGTAATTCGGTGTATCAATAATGGGTTGAATCGGGTTAATACTTTTCGGAGCCCTCATACACCTAATATAAAGGTTTTCGAACTTCCAGTTGACTTTATACCGCATATATCGGTCAATATGTGAGTTATGTCAATAAAATGAAAGGGCATGTTTTACTCATAACAGTGTATCCTTGTGCCTAAAATAGATAAAATCGAATCTATACTACCTCAACTCCCATATACTTCATACGTATAGTGATTATCGTTTTTCTAAGAGACATTATGGGTGTGTCTGTCAGTGTATGAGTTCTATATAGTATATGTATTTATAAAATTGCTTGTATTGTGATCACAGAAGATTGACGTTTTACACCTTATGGTATTTCTCGGGCTTTGATTCTTGCAAGTTGCAAGAGTGTAAAATGTTCGGTTGCACCCGAACTTAGCCCTTCTTTACTTGTTTAATTCAGGGTCCTTTACAAGGAGTTTCACTTTATTCCCAGTTTGAAATTAGAGTTGGTACGTGATCTGTCGATAATGCATACATCAGTTCTTAGTTTCGGATAGATGATTTAAGCCCTCGAACGGAAATAAAAAAGTTTGGTTAGCGAGGGAGCCCTGTTAACAAGCTGAGACA
The DNA here is from genome assembly GCF_016617805.1 of Bactrocera tryoni. Lineage (NCBI taxonomy): Eukaryota > Metazoa > Arthropoda > Insecta > Diptera > Tephritidae > Bactrocera > Bactrocera tryoni. The sequence continues at coordinate 37,267,263 of NC_052499.1, read as the reverse complement.
GTCAACTTGTATGAATATGTCTGAAAATTTGTACATACAACTCGGATTAACCTAGACTTCTAACTAAACACTTCAATTTAATGTTATTAGTTTCAAGCAAGAATTATAAACCCTCGAGTAGCGACCTACTCGATTTCACTTAAAACATTTTTGTTCCCATTCAAACATTCCAAACTAAATTTTGTAAGCATTTAGTTCTCACACTGTTGAAATTTATATTACCACTTATATATATTTATATACGCATATTTATTTATGTACTTATATCTGCAGATATATAAATATATGCGCCTGTACTTACATGAAGAAATGTCATCTCATTATACGCCTCATAATGATTTGTGTTCGTGCATATCTCGACGCAAAATATTTCGAATTTACTCTCATCTCTGAAATCTCTTGAATTTCATTCGTGGTGGCTTTTCGCTAATTTGTGGATACGCAGCTTGTCAGTCTATTGTTTTGTTGTTGATTGCGCTTTCTGTTTTGTTTGCGCCTTCCAGCAACATCTGTGATAGCTATGCTTGAACTTTTCCCTAACGACGCTTCTATTTCGCACATCAACCAATTTTTAGCATGATTGGTCATTTACAAGTTTGTAACGGTTTTTTCGAGAACGTTGAAAAAGCGAAAATAACTCAAATGCATTATTTTCAGATTTCGCTGGGCTATTACCATAACTTGGACTTTCATAGCAAATGAAGTCTGGGAAACAATATGAGTGAAGCATGTGCAGTTTAGGACACTTACAGACTTATCTACTTTTCCACGCTCATTTGTCTGAAATAAATAGTACAAACCTGCAAACTGTTATAACAGAGGACTACAATGCTAAGGGCAAAGAAAGCAGCAAAGGGGAACGAAATCAAAAACTTTTATTTGTGCTGACATAAATTCAGTATTAGTCGAAATTTAAATTTTGTTTGCAGACAACGACATACATGCACCAATATCCGATTCGTGGAAGGTACAACTGGTTCTACTCCCAAAGCCAAAAAAACCACCAGAAAACCCTTAATCATATCGACCTCTGTGCATCCTCGACACGATTGGGAAGGTATACGAAAGCGTTGTACCGCTTGGAGTTACCAATCCAAAAAGGATTAATTAGACGGAAGGATTATTAGAGAGACAATACGGCTTTATAAAAAAGAGGTCCACTATTGACGCACTAAGAAAAGTAGTTGATACTGCGAAATGTGCAATAAGAGGGAAAGGATTGAAAGGTGGCACAAAAAATACTTCGCGCTAATAACCCTGGATGGGAAGAATGCGTTCAACTCCGCAAAGTCGGCAAATATAATAAAAGCTCTATACGAAAAACGCGTTCCTCATTATCTGATATACATACATACATATATTATAATGAGTTACTTTCAAAATAGGAGATTGTTATTCGACACAGACGAGGACATTCAGAGCTAAACTATCTCCAGTGGTGGTTTTAGGCCCGCTACTATGGAACCTGATGTACAACGGGTGCTAAGAATACCGCAACCAAAAAATGTGAAAACAATCGCATAAGCGGATGACCTCTTAGTGGTAGCAGTGGTTAAACATCTGGATGACCTCCGGATCAAATGCATTAACTGTATAAATGGTTGCGGCGATAGTTTGCTACCATGAGTTTAGAGCTGACTGAGCAGAAAACAGAAGACTTGCTCATAATCTCCACGAAAATTGAAGAAAAAATATCACTCACCATAGGAAAATGTGAGATTACTTCACAGCCACAGTTGAAGTATCTTGGTATAATAGTGGACTCAAGACTCAAATTCAAGGAGCTTTAAATGCAACATGTAAAGAAAGTAAAATCTATAATGCTTTTTCTAGAATGATAAAGGCTGTGTGCGTTCCAGCCGACGATTTTTAATAGCTAAGGTAATGAGATTAGTTATACTGTATGCGGCTCCAATAGGTATACAGGCGCTAGATATAAAATCATATGCTAGACGAATTAACACTGTACATAGGATTTCTGCAATACGCGTGATAAATGCTTTCCGAACCATATAAAATGACGCTGCTGAGGTATTTGCCAGTATGGCGCCGATTGACATCCAGAGAGACGAATTCGTGCGAATATATAACTTATCAGAGACGTCTACCGCAGTAAAAAGAGAAGAGAGAATCAAAAGCATCACAATGTGGCAGCAACGGTGGCAACCTCAATGCAAAGGACGGTGGACCCGACATTTCGGAGATACATTCGTAAATAGGTAAACAGCATGGAGACCTGGATTTCCACCTAATCCAAGATTGAGGCATTTACAACAGATTAGGCGTCAGTTAGTCGGTACAGGAGACTTAAATACATTTTCTCTCCCATGAACAAATAATTTGTCCAGTGGTGCCATGGGTGAGACATGAGATGGGAATAGGTTAGATTTAAGGGATTAAAGTCCCGCACTCCGGCTTTTGATGCTACTGCTAAAAAACCATCGGCAATTTCCTTCTTCATCTTCTTCATTGGACTTTGAACAGTAAGTCGATATCAGCTGAGAACGCAAAACTTCACGAATTGCCTTTATCGTTTGCGAAATCACGCCAGTTGTACGTCTTAAGTGCAAACCGGTCCCTATGCACTTGGTCATTCTATTGAATGCTTAGGTACCCTTGGAAACGACGGAATATTTCGCTGGAACATCATCTTTCCTGCGTACGATATCTAACCAACGCATTCGTTGAATTTATATGCGCTTGACTATGTATATCAATGCTGCCGTAGAACTCATACAGTCCGTGATTCCATTTTCTTCCGTTCTTTCGAATATTCAATTGCTTTTTGCGCCGTGTAATAAGGCGGAAATGATAAGAAACTTATAGAGCGTAATTTTTTTCACCAAGAGAGAGGTCTGTTTCTCATTTACGTACCGTCCAAAATTTGCATCTACCGGTAACTTGATATAAAAGATTACTACCACAATATTTAATGGTTTTAACTAGTTTTCCCGTATTTTCCGACCTTGTCAATTTATTTGCCCTTTCACTTCATCTATGCGTACTTTCAATATTAAAGTATGCCGTTTAATGCACTTGCACTTCTCTTCAACCCACCACAGCTAAACATAAGGTTTGTTAGAAAAACGAAAATCATTATATGGTACATATATAATATTAAATATACATACTTGTATACATAATATAGCATATATTATTTAAATTAAACTAAGTATAGGTGATAATAGAAATATTTGGAAGATATTTTTGTTAAACAAAAGCTACAACATACATATGTACATATATACATAGTATGTATGCCTAAATCATTGAAATTGAAAGTTGAAAACAGCGTTGCATAAAGTTCAAATATTTACTTAAATTTTGTTATGGTCTGCCTTCATCATTGTCAGAATAATCTAAATATCGTATTCCTAATTCCGAGGAATCAAAATAAATATTCAATTTAATTTTGCTTTTCTACCGTTTCTCGAAGAGATTATCTATACAATTTCCATGGCGACAGCGATATTAAACATTTCCAGATTTTTTCTATTTTTAGTAATAAAATATAAAAATAGTAAACGCGCTTGAATGAAGGAACGCCTTTTCCACATAGTCAGAAAAGTGTACGCAATTTGATTTTATTAGAGGCATACATACTCGAACCGGCATAAATAATTGCAATCGCTTATGGGTTAGCTGATGGCAATTTTTGCTTTATTACCTTTACTTTTTCTCTGTCACTTCACTGGTAAGACATGAAACACACGAATATCGGACGCAAAATTGCCAATTCGACATACAACTTCACTTCGTTGCTCATTGTACGCGCTTAAGCCCAAAGCGTCAAATACAGGGTGGCGCATCAAAAACAAACCGTAAAATAATTTTTTCTGTGTGAGTAATCCACTTACTTATCTTATTTATTTGGCATGTTAAATTTTTTTAGAAATGATTGATTGGGATACCGAAAAGAGGGTTTCGATAGTGCAGCGGCACCGTGCTTTGAATCCGTCATTTCCGTTTAAAGGGAATTCAGACGGTATTTTGCGACCCTCCCCCGAGTAAATAGACCATTATGAGGTTGGCAAACATGTTTGCTGAATCTGGAAGTATCGCAAACAGACCTTACCATCGAGATCCGTATGTTCGTATTCAAGAAACAATCGCGGCTGTTGAATCGTCAAAAAAAAATTTGCCAAAAATAATTAAAGGGTCAAAGGTCAAAAAAGACAATAACTTGATAAATTGCGTGCTTATGTCTGATGAGGCCCATTTCGATCTAAACGGAAATGTAAACAAGCAAAATTTCCGTATATCACTCCACTTGTCAAATCTAGAAATAATCCGTGAGGCGGAGTTTTTTACCCAGAACTGTGCCGAAGACTTATACCTTTCAATACGTTTGGTTCCAACAAGATGGAGCAACTGCACCCATAGCCATACCAGTTATTGCGGAGCTCCAACAAAAATTTTAAAACAATTTAATGTTAAGGAACTTTCCGCTGATCCCCAAGATCACCTGATCTGACTGCACCAAACTGTTTTTATAGGACTTTGTCAAGCAAGAGGTATACAAAACAAAACCCATAAATCTGACTGAATTGAAGCAGTCCTTTAAATCTATAATTGATGCAATCTCACAATGGATAATTTTATAATTAGGTGTCGCATATGCGTAGCTGAGCTTGGAGGTAATTTTCGGTCCATAATTTTTAAAAATAAGTAATTATATTATTACACAATAAAAAATAAATGTAATGCATTGATTATAGAAAAAGTTATTATGGTTTGTTTTTGTAGCACGGTTCGTGCGCCACCCTGTATTATACCTCACCGCTAGTGACCCCCATTTCACCTATGTTGCATCTAGCATATTTATATTACTACCTATGAAGTGTCTAAAACTAAATTCTTTTACCAACGAAAAAATTATTCCATAAATATGAAGATGATCCTGTGAATCTAATCGCAATGGCACGTCAAGGTTTTTGATGTGAATTTTTTTTATTAATTTAAAAGTGATGTTTATTTACTTACATTCTTGTTTCATATTCTTAAAATTTTTATTAAGTTGTTGAGTGGTCGCGTAAAAGATAAACATTAAAAAGTTAAAACTTGGGCACTAAATAAAACCTTCACTTCGGACTTTTTTCTACGACCATCTCTTCACATAAAGCTGGGACTCGTAAAAAACTTTGTGAAAGCTATAAACAAGGAAAATACCAGTTTCAATATCTCAAAATAACATTTTCTCGAATCAGTGGCAGAAAAAGTAAAAAAGAATTTTTTTTAAGGAGTTACATGGGTGTATGGGCTTCAAACAATCGACTTTTTTTATTGTTCTATATATAGTATAATATAGTTCTAAATTTTCAAGTTGATCTGAGTAATAATTTCGGGGATACAGCCTTGAGAACTTGTGCGCTCGAGGCTAGCTCGGCTAGGCTACTTAGCTTAGAAATTGTGTTTTTTGGCCGAGTTTAAAATGTTTTTCCAAAAATTTCAGAATTTCTTTTTTAATAGTGTATGTTCTTAACGGAAAAAAAAATCTAATAAAGCATTTAATTTTTTATATGAGTAAAAATTGTTGAAACAAGTAAGGAAGGGCTAAGTTCGGGTGTCGCCGAACATTTTATACTCTCGCATGATAAAGCAATAATCGAGATTTCACTATCCGTCATTTACATATTTTTCAAATACCGTATTTGTGTAAAGTTTTATTCCGCTATCATCATTGGTTCCTAATGTATATATTATACAGAGAAGGCATCAGATCAAATTCAAAGTAGCGTTATATTGAAAGAAGGCGTGGTTGTGAACCGATTTCACCCATATTTCGTACATGTCATCAGGGTGTTAAGAAAATATTATATATATTTTCAATTCTTAAAAAAAATGTAAAAAAAAAAGCCTGGGTGCAGCTTCCTTCTGCCACTTCTTCCGTAAAATTTAGTGTTTCTGACGTTTTTTGTTAGTCGGTTAACGCACTTTTAGGGATTTTCAACATAACCTTTGTATGGGAGGTGGGCGTGTTTATTATCCGATTTCTTCCATTTTTGAACTTTATATGGAAATGTCTGGAGAAACCGACTCTGTAGAGTTTGGTTGACATAGCTATAGTAGTTTCCGGATACGGAATGATGTACAAAAAACTGCCTGAACTTAGTAGGGGGCGGGGCCACTCCCACTTTTCCAAAAAAATTATGTCCAAATATGCCCCTCCCTAATGCGATCCTTTGTGCCAAATTTCACTTTAATATCTTTATTATAGCTTAGTTATGACACTTTATAGGTTTTCGGTTTCCACGCCATTTTGTGGGCGTGGCAGTGGGCCGATTTTTCTTCTCTCGAACTTAACCTTCTTATGGAGCCAAGGAATACGTGTACCAAGTTTCATCACTGATATCTCAATTTTTACTCAAGTTACAGCTTGCACGGACGGACGGACGGACAGACCAGACATCCGGATTTCTGAGAACTCTACTCATCACCCTGATCACTTTGGTATATATAACTTTATATCTGACTCTTTTAGTTTTAGGACTTACAAACAACCGTTATGTGAACAAAACTATAATACTCTCCTTAGCAACATTGTTGCGAGAGTATAAAAACGCTTAAGAAACGGTCAAGAAACTTTCCTGCGATAAATTTACTTGTGCTAGTACGCAGCTCTCAAGAAAGAAATCTAGTACTAATTTTTAATGCTTTTTTCAGTAAAATGGGAATATGGCAAACCTGGTTTTGCGAAGACACATCAAATAAACAATTGTTTCTTGAAGGAAAATCGAAGTAATCGTCAAATTCATCCTAAATTAGTTGAAATCATTATTATGAAGTATATTCCATTTTGAAATGTTGTATAAACCCTACCAATCATCAACAACATTTCTTAAATCTCAATGAAAATATTTATGTTACCATACACTTACACATATACATATTACGCACAAAGTTCGTTTTCTTTGTTTATTCTCTCTTGCTCTTCTAATGTGGATCATTCACAATGCGTAACCAGCTGTCAAAATTACTTGAGAAATAATGTATTTTTTTCTTGAGCAATTACTTGAGAGCTGCGTACCAACCTTTAAGTAGTTTTCGACATAACCGTTATTTGAGTGGTGAGCAATGTAATCATCTCATAACATTTTCACACTCTATGAGAAGGTGTTACAAAGATATGTATTATTTGATATACATAGGTATCTGTAGTATTTAGTGAATACGTATATTAAATCTGTAATGGGCCGCGGCCATGCCCATTCTTTAAAAAATTTTAAATCATAGATGCCCTTCATATTTAAATAGCCCTTACCTAATTACTGTTTTGTTTTTCAAATTGTGGTTTAGTTCAAGCACTTTATAAGTGCCTGGGAACACAAAGTTTCTTCGAATTATCTTAATTTTTACTCAAGTTATCATTTCTTCGGATGGACGGACGCACAGAAGACACTTTAACTCGTCATGATATATTTTATATATAATTGGGGTACTCACAACCCGTCTTAAAGCATCGTAAAATCGTAAAATAATACATTTTTAAACTTGTTTAAAAAAATTGTTGTTGGATTTCATACAAAAATGAGTTAACACATTTACAATTCTCAATGCTATGTTTTCGAATCGTTATAACTTATAACTTTATGAGACTTGTGAAAACCCTAAATATATACATATAAGTCTAGTGAGCAAAATTACTACAAGTATACAACATTTTTGTGAAGCATCCAACTTTTTGGAATGCAAAACTTCGCTACTATGGCGGCATTTTAAACTCCAAGTGACACCAGTTTGTGTATACTGTTGTTCTATTTCATTTCCACAATATTCACCTTAGTGCATGGAGAAAAATATTAAATCATTTTTGGACACTTTCCGCGATGTACTCATAAAATGTTAGTTGGCAGGGAAAGTAAAATGAAAATATTTCCCTTCATTAATCATAAAGGTCCGGCCCATAATCTTTATTACCCGTCTTAGTATGAAAATTAATTTCTGTTTGTGTTTTTACGGACACATTCTAAACAACTCCAACTGTAATAAAAGGTAATAAAAACACCTGAAATTACCCGACTTTCCGAATTTCCCGCCATTTCAATTGTTAAGTCTACATTGTCGCCAAACTTTGCTCCAGAATAAGACAATTATTGAGGTACGCTTTTGTTAACATTTCTACTTGTGCAACTAACTGCCTCCAAACTGAGTGAATGTGTGTGTGCTAATGAAGATGTTATATGTGCGTGCACATGCAAAATGAGCCCATTTAAGTACACTTTCCTGCGGAGAATTTGCATAGGGCTGCGCGTATTCTTCGTACATTGAGGCTACTTTCTTTTGCTGTTAACATGCTCACGAATCTTAGCTTGTACATTTTGTGTGCTTTTAACATACTAGTATGAACAGTTATTTTCTCTATGCACGACACACTGGTTTTAACCGTGACTGTCTGACAGGTCAGCGGAGAACAACGATGATTAAATACATTAATGATTAAATACATTCAAGTTATTACTTTTATACACTTGCAACATGCTGCTACAGAGTATAATTGCAAGAAGAAACGTTAACTTCGGTTGCACCCAAGCAAAATACTCTTCACAGGTGAATTTCTGTTAGTAACTATGTGTTCAGTTTGTATGGAAGCTATATGCTATAGTAATTCGTTCTGAACATTTTTTTGGAGATTATATTGTTACCTTAAGCAATAATCCATGTCGAATTTCGTGAAGATACCACGTCAAATGCGAAAGTTTTCCATACAAGAACTTGATTCCGATCATTCAGTTTGTATGGCAGCTATATGCTATAGTTAACCGATCTGAAAAATTTCTTCGGAGATTACAGTGTTGCTTTGGAAACTATATACTATACCAAATTTCGAATATATCTTGTCAAATGCAAATGTTTTCCATAGAAGCCCTTGATTCCGTTCGTTCAGTTTATATATATCCTTCTGGGTGTTACAAACTTCGTGACAAACTAAATATACCCTGTTCAGGGTATAATTAAATCATATTTCCTAAACCATTAAAGCTATAATAGCCACTTTCGCTTAGAATAAACCTCATAAGAAGCCCTACTGACAGTATGAAATCGGATTATAATCCCGTATAACGGTTTTGTTCAAATTACTAAAATCGCGATAAAGCATTAACGAATAACCAAATACATTAATTTCAAACCCGGAATGATACAAGAGGGTTTACAAGAGCCGGCGTCAAAATTGCACGATGGGCGTGGCACCGCCCATTCGAGAAAATGTTCCTTTGATAAAAATTAATTACTTTAATAATAATTTTATGTCAAAAAGAGTTGAATCAGGCCCCTTACACTTAATATAAAAGTTTTCCAACCTGCAGTTGCCTTTATATTACAGCTATCGGCGATGAATCTAATTTGTATCTAAAATGGATAAAACCGGGTGGAAACTTGTTCTAGACCCGTTAGACTAACAAAACTTATGCATCTGAGGGATTTCCCCTTCTTTGATCCTGGCAAGTTGCAGGATTATGAAATATTCGGTTACGCCAGAACTTAGCTCTTCCTTACTTGTTAAAATTTTCGTCTTTTATAGGTTAAGTAGTAATCGGACCGTAAGAAGAAATCTTTTAAACTAAATTTATGTAACATAATATAAAAAAATGTTGAATAATAAAAAGTATTATAAACTCCTGAAAAAACGCAAACTTCGATTGCGCCGAAGCTAAAAGCCTTTAAGAAAACCATAGCTTCCTCACAAGAAGTTGATTTTTATCCATTGTGTCTATGGTATATGCTAAAGCGTATCAATCTGAACGATTTATCCGAAGATTGTACCGTTGACTTGAACAATAACAATAACAATTAAATTTTGGAAGATATCTTTTAAAATGAAAAGTGTTCCATTTTCCTGGGTAGAAAAAAAATATGTGCACAATTTCAAAGCGCTATCTTAAAAACTGAGACTAGCTAAATCGACTCAACTCGTCACTCTGATCATTATTTATATCTATAAATGTAAATTTTATAGTGCCGCTGACGTTTTCTTGTTGGTTACAAACTTCGTGGCGGGTATGAAAAATCTTCGACATGACAATCATATATTAATGTAATAAGATTCCCCAACTAACTCGATTTTGGATTCAAATGATTGGCCAGGCTTTGTATGAAATCTTTTTGTACGGCACTATGATGAGTTTGGCTGAGTTTGATCTAAAGAGTGTTATTTAGCTGTTATGTTTTAAAAAGCTTTTTAATGAGTTTATGTAGAGGCGAATTACTGCACATTAAACTGATAAACTTGTTGTAAAAGTTTCAGTAAAGTTTAATTACTGATAACTCGTTTGAAATAAAACACATACACATATATCATTGTTTAAATGTAGCGTGTCAATTAATGTTAACTAGAAATCGAATCTGTAAATGAAGACAATGAACTCAACTTTAACATGTGTACTACCAGCAAACCCTAGGCTTTAATAAGTTGTTGCCAGTGTTATGGGTGCAAAAAGCTTTCCGCTTCAGTAACGATCAACATGACGTGAATCTGATTACGCTCGCCTCTATGTACATATATGTATACATAGGTAGGTAATTATTCGAATATATTTATGTACATATAATCACTGATAACCATAATTTACTTAACAAAATAAAAGACATTATGAGAAAGAGCCGCTATAAAGCGGCAAAGGACCACGACAACCAGTGAAAATGAAAACTAAAAATTAAATAAAGTAAGCAGTTACCAAAACCTGGTGAAGCAGTACAAACACCTGTCATACTTAAAAACAAAGCTCGCCATACTTAGGCCAGCGCTTGTTTAACTGTAGAGAAAAGTACGTTAATCATTGTTCCACCAGTTTCTGGCTTGTACACTGTGCGATTTGCTACGTTGTTGAATGTTTGACCTTTGTCGTGCCCTAGTGGACGCCACCGTACAATTGAAAGCAACGAAAAATGGCTGTGAAAGTGAAAATAACTTGAAGGCACTCTATATATAAAGATATCCCACTCTCTTAATACTATACATATAATATGACATATATGTACATATATATTACACGCTTGCAACATGTTCCATAAGCTAAGCATATAGTACTATCTTTGGCCTAACAATGAAATAACGTTTGAATATATACAATACCGGCTCGATAGTATGACGTCTCGCGTCCTTCGAGTTACAAACACCTATTTTGAGTCTTGCCTTTCATCAGAGTGAAACTTTTTTCATCATTCATCATCAAGAGTATTAATTTATTGGTCGTATCACAGAATTAATGAGCGTTGACTTGATAAAATATCCTCGCTTTTATGATATTACCTCAGCGCTTCGTTAAAATGCCAGTGACTCGATTTCATTTTAAGGTCATGCAAAGAAATTTCTTTAATTTTCGAGATGCTTTATGTGTTAAAAGGCTTGTGGACTTTCTGAAGTGGATGCAGTATTTTTGCTGGTATGATTATGAGGAATTTGAGCAAACCAGAACTTGACCGTTGAACAGAATGGGGCAGAGTTGCTGTAACATTTATCAATCAAACATTTCTGATTAGAAATTCACGTATTTTCACTGAAACAAAAACACCTCGAGATCAATAATTTCAAAAAATGGGATTAAACATAGTAAGTTTGGTTCACCTAACGGTTGTTAATAACATCTAAAGCTAATCGACACAAAAATAATGTTTGCTATATTAGGATCATCAGTATGATGAAATTAATTCTTTTCAGGATGTTTGTCTGTTCGTCCAACTTTTGATTGAAATAATGAATTGATTCACGTATTACTTGGCAATTTGTGGAGGTTGACATTGCATTCTAAGATTACCACGCCCACAAACATTTTTTAATCAATTCAATACTCCTTATAAGGTATAAAAGTGAATTGATTCCCATCAACGGAACTGCTGAAATTATAGGTAATATTCTTGCTTGTTTTAATTTCGATATATACATTGATGTCACTTTTTCTATTGTAAGATTAAAGGATCTAATGGAATTTAAACAAGTAGGGAAGGGCTAAGTTCGGGTGTCACCGAACATTTTATACTCTTGCATGATAAAGTGATAATCCAAATTTCATTATCAGTCATTTACATATTTTTCAAATACCGTATTTGTGTAAAGTTCATCATTGACGTTTTTTGTTAGTCGGTTAACGCACTTTTAGTGATTTTCAACATAACCTTTGTATGGGAGGTGGGCGTGGTTATTATCCGATTTCTTCCATTTTTGAACTGTATATGGAAATGCCTGAAGGAAACGACTCTATAGAGTTTGGTTGACATAGCTACAGTAGTTTCCGAGATATGTACAAAAAACTTAGTTGGGGGCGGGGCTACGACCACTTTTCCAAAAAAATTATGTCCAAATATGCCCCTCCCTAATGCGATCCTTTATGCCAAATTTCACTTTAATATCTTTATTTATGGCTTAGTTATGGCACTTTTGTGGGCGTGGCAGTGGGCCGATTTTGCCCATCTTCGAACTTAACGTGTACCAAGTTTCATCATGATATCTCAATTTTTACTCAAGTTACAGCTTGTACGGACGGACGGACAGACAGACGTCCGGATTTCAAATCTACTCGTCACCCTGATCACTTTGGTGTATATAACCCTATATCTGACTCTTTTAGTTTTAGGACTTACAAACAACCGTTATGTGGGCAAAACTATAATACTCTCCTTAGCAACTTTGTTGCGAGAGTATAAAAAGTATCTTAAGGAGATGAAATGTCAAAAACAAATGGAACAATTGAAAATATTGAAATAAAATTTAGCAAAACCAAAAAATGTTAGGAACTCCGATCCAAACGTGGCGAACGTCGTACATATTTCGAATTAGCTTTTTACCATATGCAAGATATCTCAATAACATTATGTGATGGGCTTTCTTCTTCTTCTTAATTGGCGTAGACACCGCTTACGCGATTCTAGCCGAGTTAACAACAGCGCGCCAGTCGTTTCTTCTTTTCGCTATGTGGCGCCAATTGGATATTCCAAGCGTAGCTAGGTCTTTCTCCTCCTGGTTCTTCCAACGGAGTGGAGGTCTTCCTCTTCCTCTGCTTCCCCCGGCGAATACTGCGTCGAATACTTTCAAAGCTGGAGTGTTTTCGTCCTTTCGGACAACCTGACCTGGCCAACACGCAAAGGACCATAAATCTTTCGCAGAACTTTTCTCTCGAAAACTCGCAACGTCGAGAGAGGACTTTACCTCTCAATTGCCTCTTAGTCCGAACGTCTTGCCCTCGTTCACTGCCAGACCCATTTGCTTAGCTGCCTTACCCATTCTGGAGAAAGCAGAACTAACGGCGCGGATGTTAAGGCCGATGATGTCAATATCATCAGCATACGCCAGCACACTCTTATAGAAGATTGTACCTTCTCGGTTTAGTTCTGCTGCTCGAATTATTTTCTCCAAAGGTAGATTAAAGAAGACACACGAAAGAGAGCCGCCTTGTCTAAAAAGTTTGGTATCAAACGGCTGGGAGAGGTCCTTCCCGATCCTGACGGAGCTTTTGGTGTTGCTCAACGTCAGTTTACATAGCCGTTTTAGTTTTGCGGGGATACCAAATTCAGACATCGCGGCATAAAGGCAGCTCCTTTTCGTGCTGTCGAAAGCAGCTTTGAAATCAACGAAGAGGCGGTGTGTGCCCTTTCAGGGGTCTTTTCCAAGATTTGGCGCATATTGAATATCTAGTCGGTTGGTGATTTGCCAGGTCTAAAGCCACACTGATAAGGTCCAATCAGTTTGTTGACGGAGGGCTTTAATCTTTCACACGATACGCTCGATAGGAACTTATACGCGATGTTGAGGAGGCTTCTCCCATGGTAGTTGGTGCAGATTATGGGGTATCCCTGTTTGTGGATTGGGCAGAGCGTACTCCAATTCCAATCGTTGGGAATGTCTTCATCCGACCATATTTTACAAAGAAGCTGATGCATGCTCCTTATTAATGCTTCGCCGCCGTGTTTGAATAGCTCGGCCGGCAGTCCGTCGGCCCATGCCGCTTTGTTGTTCTTGAGGCGGGCAATTGCTATTCGAACTTCTTCATGGTCGGGTAATGGAACGTCTGCTCCATCGTGATCGATTGGGGAATCGGGTTCTCCTTCTCCTGGTGTTTTGCGTTCACTACCATTCAGCAGGCTGGAGAAGTGTTCCCTCCATAATTTAAGTATGCTCTGGGCATCAGTGACTAGATCACCTTTGGAAGTTCTACAAGAGTATGCTCCGGTCTTGAAACCTTCTGTAAGCCGCCGCATTTTTTCGTAGAATTTTCGAGCATAACCCCTGTCGGCCAGCTTATCAAGCTCTTCGTACTCACGCATTTCGGCCTCTTTCTTTTTCTGTCTACAGATGCGTCTCGCTTCCCTCTTCAACTTTCGGTATCTTAGCTTTAGCTTTAGCTTAGTAAAATACCTACATACACACATATAAGATATAGAACACGACGTTCAACACATTCTTGCACCACACTTCTAGATTCTTGCACAAACCCTGTTGAAGGATATCGACATATTGTTTGGCATCCATTCGTCCAGCAATCCTTACGCACTCTCCTACCCCCTCCATCCTCATACATCCTCTCATCAATACATTACCCCCTCCACCCCTCCAAACTGGTTGGTTGGTTGAACAATACGACTATTCAAATGTTCTCCAGATTTCCTACAAATCAATTGCCGCCCATCTATTCCCGGACGGTTTATTATACCCTGAACAGGGTATATTAAATTTGTCACGATGTTTGTAACACCCAGAAAGAAGCGTCGGAGACCCTATAAAGTATATACATATGTAGTATATAAATGATCAGTATGTTGAGTCCGTCCGTCTGTCTGTATATACATATACGAACTAGTCCCTCAGTTTTTAAGACATCGTTTTGTAATTTTGCAAACGTTATTTTCTCTTCAAGAAGCTGCTCATTTGTCCGATATATATATAGCTGCCTTACAAACTGAACGATCGGAATCAAGTTCTTGTATGGAAAGCTTTCACATTTGACAATGTATCTTCACCAAATTTGGTATCGATTATTTTCTAAGGCAACAATGTAATCTCCGAAGAAATTGGTCGAATCGGTTAACTATAGCATATAGCTACCATACAAACTGAACGATCGGAATCAAGTTCTTGTATGGAAAACTTTCACATTTGACAATATATCTTCACCAAATTTGGTATAGATTATTTTCTAAGGCAACAATGTTATCTCCGAAAAAATTGTTCAGATCGGATTACTATAGCATATAGCACATAGTTACTAAAAGAATTGCACCTGTGAAGGGTATATTAGCTTCGGTGCAGTCGAAGTTAATTTTTTTCGTTGTTTTTATTCGTCTGACCATACATATGACTCGCATCCAGGTAATTTGGATGCAAGTTTTATATTTTTTTGTAAATTGGAGTCTCAATTCACGGTGTCGCTTTCTCAAGACTGGTGTTTTACCTTTGACACGTCCGTGCAATCCGTTTTTCCGTAATTTCTTCCTGATAGTTGCACTTGTCATATTTACTCCATCCCTATGGAAAAGATCACATCTGATTTGGCCTGCATTTTCATGCATACCAAACTTTATCTGCCTAACAATGAGCCTTTCCAGTGTGGCATCCAAAATTGGCTTACGTCCAGGAGTGTGTTTTACACATAAAGGGCTCATTGATTGTCTTATTTTTTGAAACCACGACTACGAAAATACCAACGTGTCTTGCAATTTTTCTATGCGTTGTGTTGAAATTAATAAGCCTTTTGATTTCTTCCATTTTTGTTGCATTTAGTTTTTTAATAGCAAAAAAAAAAAACAAAAAAAAATACTCACGTTTTACTAAACACGTGAATCTAACGATTCCTCAACTATTAACTAAAGTATCAAAAGAAAAACTTGAATCACAGTGCAACATTACGGCAACCAGTGCTCCTTTACTTCACAATGTCAACTAATTGTCTACGTTCGTAAATATTCTCTTAAAAGTAACGGCATATTTTCGGTAATTTCGCACTTACTAACTGTCATTTCATAGGCCTACTTAGTGAACTTATCGCTTTTATTCAAAAGTTTATTTAAACAAAATAGAATGTTTTTGGAAATTTATGTGATCAAATAGTTGACATGTGAAATCTTGAATATATTGATGAAACTAGATATGTGAGTATAATTAACAAATCATATTCTTAGGTTCGTTCATATGTTCGCTAGACCCCACTACCCCAATATATTGATTTCTACCAAAACGTTTGTTTTAAAATATTTCGCAAATCTTGGGGACTAATACTGCGTAGACTTAGACTAAGCTCATCTCTGGACTCAATCAGTTGATAATTTGGCTTCAAACGGTGTAAATAATTTCATACAAAATATTTTTTTTATTAAACAAGAAAAAATGTTAACTTCGGTTGCACCGAAGCCGATATACCCTTCACAGGCTCATTTCCTTTAGTAACTATGTGTTCAGTTTATATGGAAGCTGTATGTTATAGTAATCCAATCTGAACCATTTTTTCTAAGATTATATTATTACCCTAAGCAGTAATCCATGTCAAATTTCGTGAAAATACCACGTCAAATGAGAAAGCTTTCCATACAAGAACTTGATTCCGATCGTTCAGTTTTTATGGCAGCTATATATATATCCGACAAACGAGCAGCTTCTTGAAGAGAAAATGACGTTTGCAAAATTTCGAAACGATGTCTTAAAAACTGAGGGACTAAATCGACTCAGCTCAACATACTGATCATTTATATATAGTATATACTTTATAGGGTCTCCGACGCTTTCTTCTGGGTGTTACAAACTTCGTGACCAACTTAATATACCCTGTTCAGGGTATAAAAATGCGTCAGATACCCAAAATATGTACCATACCTGCAATCCATAGAAATTGCGAGAGTATCTATTGTTTTGAGAAACTAAGTGAAATTACTGCACAAGTATACTACTTACTGACGTACTTGCACTTTTCATCAATGTCAACTCTTTGGCTGTCAGCAAGCAGACAAAGTCAATGCTGATCAAATCTAGTTGCTGCAGATTTGCCTAAAATCAAAAAACTGGTGTAGAGAGCCAAACTAAAAGAAAAACAAACAGGTAAACAGTTGATGTAAACAAAGCCACGACCACAATCTTAAATGGATTTTGTGGAATACCTACAAAATTATTGTCGTCTGTACACGATGACAACTAACGTGTCAATGGGTTTAACCCTCAGCACAAATGCAGAAATGTGGGAGTATACATAGAAGTCAAATAAGTTTTGCAATTGTTACATGAAACACAAACTTAGAAAATTGTATGAGCAAGCAAATAGGAATAAATAGCGTGAATCGAAAAAGTAATGAAAGTGATAGGAAGAGGATTGAACCTTGAGCGCAAACAAACCAAAATATTTACTCAAAGCCAAACAGTTTTCTAGTTGTTTGCCAAATTTATAGTTTAAAAGTTTCTTAGCAACATTGTTGCAGACAAAAGTTGCTTAGCACAAACTACACCAATGTTGCTTTTGACTAAGAAGTAGCTTCGCAACAAAAACATCAACTACGCGACAAGCCTGTGGAGGCAGTGGCCACAATGAAAATGCAAAGAAATGTGAAAATAAAAAGAAAAGCAGCAAGTAATTTCTTTGCTGGCTTTTAATGCGAATAAAAGAGGTGTCTATAAAAGAATAGAGCGCGCCTTACCGTGGCATCAGTGTGTTTTGAAGACTGCCACAAGTCGCTTCAGTCGGTTAATCAGTTACAAAAGGTAATAACAAAAGTGCCTAACGTTACATGAAGTGTAGTCAAACGCGACCAAAAGCCAATAGCCGTTTTGGTTGAATTGCTCTCGGTGCGATTGTGTATGCGTGTGCATGATAAGCAAGGATACTGAAAAAAAGTGTAACAAAGAGTGCTGGAAACACACAAAATAGTGAAGACACACTTAAAATCGTGCAAAGCAAAAGAATAAAAAACCAAAAAGTTAAAATAAATAATTAACCCAGTGCCCAAAATGTCGTTTAAAAAGACTTTTTTACCTGCGAAACTAAAATATCGCGCCATCTGCTGGAATTACGTGTTCGCGCTATGCATTTGCCATCTTTGGCATACTTGCAACGCCGGCACAGAAAATCTCACCAACTTTCCTTACACACAACAAGGATCAGCAGCAGCATTATCAGCTGTGTCTGCCAGTAAATCTTCTGTAGCCGCATCCACATCAACCTTATATGTCGCTTCTGCCGCGCCCGGGAGTAACACAAATGCCGGCACACGCACCGTTCTACGCATCTACGATGAGTGCAGTCACTCAATTGGCGGTTTCGTGCCATGCCTGAAAAAGAAGGCGATTTCCTTTATCGACCGCATATCGCACATTGACGCGATCACCGTGGCGGAAGGCATTAAATTGGTGCGTTTGCCGAATAGTGCTGTAGCCGAAACACCGCTACCACTTCAGCCGCTCTATAGTGAGAACGAGTTGGAGCCGTCCTTATCGCGCTCCAGCGAAGATCGCGATACAAAATTAACAAATATGCTTATTGAAAGATTGAGCTATTTCTTCAACGGACATACACTGCAAGTGAATTTTCCAAAATTGACAGCTGAGGAAATAGGGCGTGGTCTTGAGGAAGGTAAGTGCACCAGCGACAAGTCTGGATGCCCTTTCTAATGAAATGTGAGCTCCTACTACAATATATTTTGTTAAGAGTGAACAAAACAAAACAGAAATTTTCCAAAATAACTATTTCCCAACCACAAAGAGTTTTGGATGGATTAAGCCGCCGTTAATTAAGATTTTAGTCAACATTGTTTTATATACTATATTTAAGAGATAGTTTGCCACTCTTTAAACTGAGTTTTAAGACATCGGCAGATGAAACCAGAGGATCTTCAAAATTTAAGCATACAATGTTTCATGTGAAAAGTAATGGCCCAAATAAATCATTATCGGATTTCTTTGTCGTGCCTATTAATTTTTAGCTTCTCAACAAATGGGTCCTTTTTCCTTTTTAAGGAAAGTACAGCAAAGTGGTAATCTCACTAATTATAATATATATTCCTCATGAAACCTGATTTTAGAGGGTGATTATGTACTAACAAAATACTATTTTTAACTTCTCTCTGCAAAACGTTATTTATCAAAACATAATTGCATATAAATCAATATCTTGAGTGCTTCATTTGTCAACCTACCAAACCAAAGTGCCAACTAATGGTCATACATAATATTAATTATATTTCATATTGACGCCAAACTTTTACTCCTACATCCATCATTTCATTTATATTCGATCTTTAGATTGTATATGAATCTTCTAATTGTAATAACTCATTACTCAACACAAAGTTTCCACACTTCAGCGGTTTGTATGCCCATTTTCACAACAACAGAGAGCATAGGAGCCAGAACGGTGAATTTTCGAGTATTCTATTACACTCCCATCTTAATTAGTCATCGGGTAGCATCAGCCACAAAACCAACTCGAGCACACACACTTTTTATGAATAATAAAATAGGTTACGACGTCTACACAATTTTCGCAATACCTTTCTTGGCTACACTGAAAACAAAATTGCTTATTTAAGTATATAAAATACTGTGATTCCTTTCTCGAGAAAATTTTTATACTGCTCGTAGGTGCAATAAGCGATCAATAATTGAAGGACTGTTTGTTATATACTTACCATAAAATTGAAGGTTATGGAGAAAACTCTAATTGAATTTTGAAATCTTTACCTTTCAGAGATTTTACTACCTCACTTTTCGCAATCTGTTATAATTAAATTGAAGTATTTTTCCGGTGCCAACTTTTACGCCTTTGGACTACAATTTTTCCCTGAATTTACAACATAAAGTTTCTTAAACATTCTAAGCTAAAGTTTTTTAAACCATTTTATTGAAAAATCGTTCTCATATTTTGCTAAAAATAGTGATACCCCAATCAGATGGCAATTTTTATTTTCGAGTTTTCCTAGAAACTATAGAGAAACTATAAACTAATACTTTACTGTGTTTATGAAATACTTTTTGAAGTTTTAGACTTTTAATGGGAACCGCCACAACCCAGTTTACTACACTTCGAAATACGAGAATTTATATCCCGATATGGGTAATCCATTAGTAGGCATGCCAAATCTACAATTTCATTCTGAAAAGTAGAACATCTCTATACCTTAAAGCATCAACTTTTTAGAATCATCAACCAAAATTAACACATTAAAACTCCGACTAACAACCACAAAAGATTTACGCATTAGTTAAATCTTCCGGCATTAATTTGGAAATAATAGTTTATCAGTGTCTTTAATCAATGCCGTTTAACTAAATTGCATTAGTTTATAAATTTTTATCCGTTAAATTACCCGAAGCTATGTTTTCGATTCGTTATAACTTATAACCTTATTAGGCTATATGAAACCTCTAGTTATAAAATCGCCACAAACGCAACAAAGCCGTATGTATTTCATAAAACCTTTTTGGACATTTAGTTTCTTATCTAACTTATTTATGTATGTAAATTTCAAAATAAAAGCTGAACCATCCTATAACTTTATTCCTCGAGAAATCTATTAAAGAAATATAAGTTTGCTGCTATATTAAACAGCAAGGCATTCATTGCAAGGACGTGGACGTGAAAACTATAATATTTCATAAGTTTTTGATGAAGTGACATCTTCTTCACAGAAGAAAGAAAATTTACTTTTGGGGAATGCTGTGACTTCTTTCTATGCTCTCTCAAAATATTTTCAAAATGTTTTGCAACTCCTGCAGGATTCCAAATAGCAAATAAACTCGCTTTGCTTGACAGTTCATACTGAAACAACGAAACAAATTACAAATTTTGCTTGGAAAGGCGTAAAAAGATGAGACTTGCACATCATTTTGCTTGGGTTTGCGTCCAAAACTTTTTATATGAACGTACTCATACAAAATCGTACATCAAACATTTCTATCAAAAAAAAAAATCTGACGGAAAGCGAAGCAAAAGTTCTGTATGTACTGACCAGAAAACTTTGTCAACAACAAGCTCTCCACATGGAGTGCAGTACAGGGAATTTTTCTAAAAAATTATCTAATCGTAATATCTATTGAATACATAAATTGTCTTAACTGCATTGATGCAGTTCTCTTTCATGTTTATTTGATATTTTTACCGTGTATCGCATGCATGCTTAGCATTTTTACTCTGCAAGAATGTTCCATTTTCACAAGGAGCTGTAAAATATGAGTGCAGTTCATATTATGAGATAATTAGATTCATACCTATCGCACATAATTATCGAATCGCACAGGCGAGTGAGTAAATATGGAATAAGATGACGCGACTAAGCTCCATTACTTCTTATTTATTCACTTTTACATACTTAGGTATTTACATTATGTACAATAACTTTAAACAATGGTGTGTATTTGCCATTGTACGAATGTATTCTCTGTTGGATTATGCTTTGTTCCACTTTTAAGGTCAACGGAAATAGTTGGCAAATAACTTTCACATTAATTTTGGGTGAGATCTACTTCATTAATTTTTAGAAGCAAGCTTTATGTCCTTTTAATCCAAAATATTGTAAATTATGGGTGGAATTCGAAAAGCTTGTAACTCACACGTATATGTAGCTATATGTTATATCTACACGACCAAAAGGAAAGCGATTTGTTAAAGTTTTGATTTTAGGGATTTAAATCCCATTTTCGCCTTTGATTTATTAAATTTTAATAGCCCTCACCAATGTTTTTTGTTATGGTAAACGAATATTTTGGTGAGTGGTATTAATTGTACTTCGAATTATTTTATAATATAATACAATTATTTTCTTATCTGTTTCCCATTTTGTATCATGAATAAGGCTGCAAGTTTCTTAAACTTGTTATCGTGGTAACTAAGTTAGGTATCACATCTAATCTTTATCTTCGCATCGGATAAAGTCCATAGAATTGAAACTTATGTGTTATTAATTTCTAAGTGTGGCTTTATTGTCATAGTAATAATGTTTCTAACTTTGGTTATATCTGTCCCGCTGACGAATTGCCGGAACCTATGAAACAGTTGTGTACTTTTTATCTCAATATGCATTGAGACTTGTATGATACTAATTTAGAAAACAAGCTAGTTCTGGAAATATTATTTTAAAATAACAATTCAAAGTCCGAAACATTTGGCTGAGGAAAATTATTCTAAAATAGTCGCAAAAAAGTAGTATGAAATGTTTCTCAAAACCGTTATGTACTTATACAATTTACTTGACTCAAATCCACATTTCTGGAGATAACTTTGTAGTGCTTTAAACGGAAATATTAATACATTTTTAGGACAACAAATAAATTTTATAAATACTAGTTGCACTATGCAGAATGTTTAATCAAAATTGCTTTATGTGAAGGATAAATTGCATATAAGTCATTTTCCAAGAAACTTATCGCAAGGGAGTATCGCATTTCCACATGTATTTTTGCCGCCAACATTTTTAATATTTTATAATGCACTGTAATGAAAAAGAACCAATTCCTGTATCTAAGACGGAATAATTTACAGAAAATTTAATTAATTAATTAAGTTTATATTTGATAGTCGGTAGGCTCATTCATGATAAAACTTATTTAAGTTGCCTTACATATTTTCCTTACTGATCATTTGATTTGCTGCACTGCAAACCAGAAAAGGCAATCAAAATAAAATAAGTTAGAGGCAAAATGGTATACAGTCCCACACCCAAATGTCAAACTTCAGAAAATATTAGAAACTTTATGGTCACTGACAAATGATGATGAATACGAGATAAATCCTGTGCATTCATATTATGCCCGCAAATGAGTCCCATTCAGAGCCACATCTCCTAATTGGAAGAGTGGTCAGCGGCAGCAAGTGAATTAAAAAATGGTCATGAATGTGAATTGATGACTTAAAATAACCATTTAAATTTATGATAACCCATTAGCTATGGTTTTTCTTTTTACAATTCCACAGAAGTAGCAGTTAGTTGTCCGCTGTTGGTTAAACGAGTTGCCAGGTGCCTATGCGTATGTCAAAAGCGATTAATCAATGAAATCAAATAGTATAGAGACAAGCTATGTTACTTATGGTTGTCTCAGCAACTTTTTTCTTGTACATTTTTTGCAACTTATAGGATACTAATAGCTAATACCTTGATAGCGACTGCCAAATTAAGCAGACTCTCACTTTCCGAATTCAATAATTTCCCCTGGATAATAGAAAGAGTATAATTTCCTAAAATTTGTCTTTTCCTTTTTTCTTCCTCTTACAGGTCGTGGCAAGATGAAGAAAATGATGAGCATGATGATGATGGGCATGGCCATGAAAATGATCGGTATGCTGCCGGTTGCCATGGGTATGCTTTACATGATGGCCGGCAAGGCGCTGATTGTCTCCAAGATTGCCCTCTTGCTAGCGGGCATGATGGGTATAAAGAAACTAATGTCCGGGCGAGGCGGCGGCAATGGTGGCGGTAATGGTTGGTCATCCGGAGGCGGCGGTGGTGGCGGCTGGTCTTCCGGCGGTGGCGGAGGTTATGATCGACGTTCACTAAATGAAGCGCACGAATTGGCTTATCGTGGCTATACTAATAGGCAGCCATCTGGTGTGTATTCGAAGCCGAAGTCAGCACAACAACAAAACTTTCAACAACAAAAATCACAAGAGCAGGAGCAGCATCAGCAGAAACAGCAGCAACAACCGTTATCGCTGCAACAGCAGCAGCAGCAAGTGCAAAAGTCATAAACAGTAGCCAGCAGAAGTAGTAGTGGTGCAAGTGATGAAGAGTTATCGACACCAATAAGAACAAGCAATAACTGTAATACAATCGAAGTGCAATAATATAATGCAAGAATATACATATACATATGTACGTATCCATTATAAACACTCAAAGGCATGAAAATTAATGCAATCACTCATCATTCATCATCTCATAGATGATGTGTAGCTTCTGAACACAAATCAACAGTCGCCAAATTGGCAACAAAGATAGCTAGCTACACATTTGTTGTGCAGCATTTTGTAATTAGAATTTCTGCTACTGTTTCGTATCTTCAGCTCTTTCAACATATTCTCTTTCCAATCCTCTTCTAGTTTCAGTGAGACTTTGGCGCCTTTCCACATTTCACGCTGTTTCTATAAGCTCGCCAACTGCAGAGTCAATGTTTCTTCTAGTAAATATTTTCTATAATGATTTTTGTTGTTTTTTGCTATAATATAAACTACAGTTATTAGTATGGATTCATTGCCACGAACTGCAATCAAGTCAGCGCTTTTCTTTCATTAACTATAGTCTATTTTTTCTTTTTCTTCTACTATCTGTATTAGCTGTGAACTATGGTGAACTCGCTATTTTACTCTTCCTCTTTACCACTCAATTGCACTTACTCTATGTAGCTCTTTGTTACAGTTATTTTTCAATTACCGGTAGTGTTTTAGTTTCTATTATTCTAGGTGTACTTCCTTATTCGCAAACACATTGAAATGCTTATGCGCATGCGTACATATGTGTTAGCTAAATTCTCTAAATTACTCATTTCCTAGCACATTGACAGGCCATTTTTCATTAATTTCACATACAATATGGGACACCAATCGAATTCTTAAATGGAAATTCATTGCAAACGAAATACCATTACTTGCTTTCTTTTTTAATGACACTCATTAATTTTCCTGTGCTAACTTATTTATTTATTAATATTTTGTAGTTCTTAAGCCTAAGCATTTGTTTAAGTTTTTCTAGTGCTATGCATTCAGAAAAGAAAATTACAAAAAACATACAAAACCACAAATAAAAATTATATACGTATTTTATTTATAACATAGTACGTAAAAACCAATTGTTTACTGCATTTTTATACATAGTTATATTAAATGAATTGCAATATAAAATAAAATACCTAAGCGTTTTATTCAACCCCGGCCTCTCAGTACCGGGGTGTTCGGCCCTCATTCTGTGCCTTCATTATGCCAATGATGTATCCTTTTGTGTTTGCTGCGCTTCTTAGAGGGAACGCTTTAATGTTCGAATTGACGGCTTTTCATAACCACTACTTGGACTGAGGGCCTCCCATCTTGGAGTAGCAAAGTAACCTCTTACAGATTAGGTTAAATGGCTGGTCCCATCAGCTCCGGCTTCCACATGGAGCAATAGGTTCGCGGATGCCGCCTTTGCATATTGCAGATTAACCTGAAGAAATTTCCACACCTACTACACCAACTACATGATGACAGGCGGAACGTACTCTGAGGCCTACCATGGTTTGACCGGGACAGAGGCAGTTACATTAGTCCACTAGCCTTTTCTGCTTATTTCCCCAGCATAATCAAGTGGAAGAATGCCGCAACCACCAACCCAGGGTTTAAAATTAAATCTAAAATTTTTTTATTTGCTTTTTCGATAGTTTATACATATTTCCAAAGATAGTCTGTGAAATCGGCAAGGTCGTATCTTTAAAAGTTTTTGGATGGCAGTGTTCTAAAGAGCGACCGGTCGCAGGTAAATATAATCATATATGAGTGAAGCTTTAAACGCGTTTTTCTCAAAACGACATTTTTCAAAATTGCTGACATCATACTCAATGAGAAATTCACCGATCGTCTTCAACTTAAAACTGAGTATTGTTGATTACATTTACTATACAATGACCTTCAATATTTTTGATTAGTTGAAAATTGTAAATTTGACATTAAAAAAACGACCATTTTCCCTAAAGCTGCTGATTCGGCCGGAATCATGTCAGCAATTGGACCACATTTTTTTTGCTCCTCCGAAGACAGCCCATAACTCCGTTATTTTTAAAAATTTTTGTAAAAAAAAATCTTAAAATGGAGCTGAAAGCATACCTTATTACGTTCAAAGAAGTTTCAAATATTCAATCGCGTACTGTTTAAATGAGTTAAGCATCGTCGCACTCTACCTGGGAAAAACTGGCGCACCCTAGCAAGACAATACAATACACCACAACCGATGACACCATAACACAACACCAACTCAACTCACCATGCCTGTACAACCCACTCAACAAAAAGGATGGACAACGGGATGACATATTCATACGTTATAAATCGTTACACGCATCCGTGCTTACATTCGCTATCAACATTCACTATCTACATTCGTTCTTTTTTATACAAGTGTTTTCGATCATACTCGGCGCTACGTAAATCCCTCCTGCGATCCCTCAGCGGTCCGGTGTGCAGCTTACATACACCCCGCTCCGTACACCTACATACATTCTTCGTCCCCATAATGTATAATTTATAATTTTTTATAAGAATTTAATTATATTAAATGATTGTGAACAAATTAAATTATATTAAATGATTGTAAATTTTAACCAGTGTGCATTTTTATTAAATAATTGTTAAAGTGGTTAATACTTCTGTCTGCAAATTTGGGCAGCAGATTAAATACGTACTTTCTCTTAAAAAAATTCACGAAAATCGCCTAATTTTTCATGCGTTACTCTGGTATAGCCCCTTAAGTCCAGTCGTTTAGTTCTAGCCAGGATGCACCAACTCGGAACGATCTGCACTACATCCCAGTCTCTGGCAGCAATAAGGTCTCCATATCCTTGCGGTACCCACAAAAAGTCAAAAAGTCAGTTTTAGAGAAAATCGCGCATCACAAATAATACTTTTTGACATTTACATACATACGTATGAGACGATGACGTACTCAGTTTGATAAGCTTTCTTATGAATTTATACAAAGTTTTGCAATAAATTAAGAAATTTTGGCAAAAAACATACTTATGTTGGCAAGAATAATAATGAGAAATATTTTCATGGCAAGAATATATTTTCATGAACAAATTATTTGTGATGAAATTATTTGGTGTTAATTTGCTAATTTTATCTTTATACACTGACAAAAACAAAACAGTTTACGGCGTAAGTAAACTTTGCAGTGAAAATGTTCTTAAAAGCAAAATTTCATGACAGCGGCGATGTATAAATACTACAGGGTATAACTGTACTGTACTACATTGCAGTAGTACGTTTTCTAAATCAACCAATATTAATGTGTGAAATATATAAGTGAAAATCGCAGAAAATTCTTTCCCCATAACAATATGTCTGAATCTCAATACTTTCCTTAGGCCCATAAATGTACATAACATGAAGATTTTCGAACTTCCGGGTGACTTTATGCTGTATACTAGTACATCGGCTAATATTTCAGTTATCTCCATGAGGGTGACAGAAGTGTTTTACTCATAGCAGTATATCTTTGTGCCCAAAATAGATACAATTGGGCGACAGCTTGACCTAGTCCCCAAATAACTAATATCAAGATTTTCGAAATGCGGCTGACATTACTCCATTTGATTGGTGATTGTATGAGAGGTACCTTAATGGTAATAAGGTAATAGATAAAAAATCAGGTCGATACTACTCCATACATACTATAATCATTTCGATTTGCTAACAAATCTTGAACTGAATATGTCGGTCAGTGTATGAGTTATATAGAGTATATGTGAATATAAAATTGCTTAAATTCCAATTCTCTGGTGAACGTTTTACATCTCAAGGTATTCCTCTGCACATTCGAACTCGATACAGGTGACCAGCGTGCGCAACGTCTAACCACTTCAAAAAGACAAAATCAGGCACATTTTCGGTATTTCTTATAAGTGAATTGATTACACAAAAATGTTTAACATTGTTTATTCATTCAGACGCCAGCAAAGCTGCAGGTACCACAAAACAGGAATATCTGCCTCTTCTTAATAATGAACACTTTTGTTCCCAACAGTAAGTTTCCTCGTCATAAACTAATAGACTTGTCTTGTCATCAGAATTAGAGGTGCCACCAAGAGCCCATAGTTTATTATCTAGCGATACGCCAGCGATATTGCCATAGACACCTTCCAAACAATAAATCTGCAAAATCATATCAAAAATATTTAGGCCCCTATTAAACCTAGCTGCATTTTCCGTATGCATCGATATCAACTCAATCCTTAAACAAAAAAGTTTCGATTAAAATGTCGTCACACTTCAACTTTTTTGTGGTATTAAGGTTTTCAACTATGTGCCAATGGGGTTGACTAGAGTATCAAACAACTACAACTGTCACCAAGCAGTTGCTGTTGAACATTACTTCGTTTATTTAGGAAACATATTAATAGAAAATGGGTAAAAAGAAAAATTATTTTATTTATAATTTTAAACTGCCTTCAATCAGTTATTTTGAGCAAATGCCAATGTTGAGCCTCTGGAGAAAAACCCAGAAGCTAGACAAGGCAAGATACAACTTGGAAACAGTAAAAAAAATGAAGGAACCGTATTCGTGTTTCGAATTTAGAGCCTTGGTACAATCTAATATTTTTAGCTATTTTATTCTTTAAGTAAAATTAAAATTTTGAAGTGTTTTTCTCTTCTTCAGTCATTTGTATTTTATCCACTCTGTTCATGTAATATGTCCATAATATTTCTTTAAAACCTTCTTAACAATCATACATATCGTCAGCCTAAAGTTAAAATTATTTAAACTGACTGTCGTCAGCAAGGTGTAGGAGATTTTGTGGTAATGATCCTTCATCTCATTTAGCAAAAAAAAAAAAAAAACAAAAATGATTCCTCAATATTTAAAAGCCATTTAAGCCTCAACAAAACTTTAGCTTACTTATTGTTACGAAATTCCAATGAAACTTTGAGTGAAATTAGTTGAAGTTAGTAAAACAAAAAAGGGCTTGGTTGACCTGAAGTTGAATTGCTTCAATTTCGATCCAACTGAGTGAAGTTGAAAACCGTAATAGGATATGAGTTTCATACCGAGCGATTGGAAAAAAATTAACTTAATACCATATACCTGAGACCATTTGTTTTGCTGAGGATCATAACGTTCAACAGTTCTGCTACTTTTGCGCCACCAACTACCTAATACATAAATATGACCATTATGTGCAGCTACCTGGAATAAAAAATAGCAATACATTATTTACTTTTGTTGGATATAAGATAATCAGTTATAATTTTATTTCTTTTTAGACAATTTTTGGTCATTATTTCTGTGTGGATATTTTTTCTCCTCAAAATCATACATATATAGGGACTAGATCGGGGAAAACAAGAAGAGCGACAGTATGTATTTCAAAAAAAATATAAAATATAAATTCCGGTTTCTTAGATCCATATATCTCGCACAGCACAGCTCAGACGGGTAGCCAGAGGCCGCATACGTAGGATGACCAAGAGCTGTCACCTCATAATACAGGGTATTAGTCCAGGTGAACCTGCATGGAGAAATTACAGAATCGGCCGCTACCTCGAACAAAATTATTTCGGACAACTTGGGAGCCCTCCTGATTCAGGAACCGTAGGAATTTAAAGGAGAGGTTAAAGGTCTCATAGAAACACATCGTATGGTAATTTGGAGTATCTCTTGTGAGAGACCCAGAGCATGTGTGGTACTAAGGAAAGAAATTGGCTTTCCTTGTTTTTCGGAAATTTTTGGAGTAGTAAAGCTGGATATGTGGTACAAGCATCGGCCTATTTCCCCGGTGCGTCGACCAAAATGGCAACATGAGAAACAGCAAAGTTGGTCGACTACTGCACAAGACACAGCTTCCCGCTCATCATTGGGTGTGATGCTAACGGACATCATCTGGAGTAGGTATATTAATTTTGTCACGATGTGTTTAACTCCCAAGAGGAAACGTCGTAGGCCCTATACATATGACGCATAGCATGACGAGCTGAGTCGATTTAGCCACGTCCGTCTGTCTGGACATATGCTTATACACGAACTTGTCTCTCAGTTATTGAGATATTGGTATGAAAATATCTTAACATATCTTTCTCTTCATAGCTTCGATGCAGCCGTAGTTAACGTTGACGAGTTGAATGTCGAGTGACTGTCTGTCCGTCTGTTAGAGCAAGCTGCAACTTTAAAGAAACACGTAACACATGCATTCCTTGACAAAAAGTGTGGAATAGTTAGTAGTGGGATGGGCGTAGTTGAACCACTGCCACGCCCACAAGTGCCATAAGTAAACTAAAGCTAATTGATCCAAAAACACCGTCTGGGACAAGTACAAGGAAATCCTGGCGTTAAATACTTTTAAGGATTCGGCTACTTTAAATATTTAGTTAATTTTTGACAGCTGTTTTCTAACGAAAGCAAGGAAGTAAGGAAGGGCTAAATTCGGTTGTAACCGAACAGATCATACTCTTGCAACTTGTCAAGATCAAAGCCAGGAAAATAACTTCAGGTGCATAAGGTTTGTAAGTTATAAGGATAAAGCAACTCTTCGCCCGATTTTACCAATTTTAGCCACAAAGATGTACAGTTATTAGGAAAAATGCCTTCAATGTTATTAAAAAACCTCACAAATTTGCCGATATATACGGTATAAATCAAATAAATAAATTAAGATTATTCAACCCATTTTTGACAAACCGGCATTCTATTATTAGGAAAGGATTCTCTCCGCATTTCTATAATATATCTCACAGATTGACCGACATTTTCGATAAAAAGTTCGCAACGGGAACTTTAATCCACATATTCCGTATCCGAAGGCTGGAATAGTTGTGGTCCGATTTGGACAATTTTTGGTCATAAGGTGGTCTACTTTAAGTGAACAAAGTTTTATCCTGATACCATCATTGGTGTTTGATTTGCATACTGGAAAGTGAAAGAATCAGATGAATTAAAAATTACGTTATATGTATGGGAAGTAGGCGTGGTTGAAGTCCAATTTCCATTGGTTTCACACTAGATCATAGGAATGTTAAGATAATGTTGGTCGGATGGGCCCTAAGATATGGTTTTCAACCGAAATGTGGGCACTGTCACGCCCATCGCCTTTTTTTACAGCGGCTTCTCTAAAGTGCTCTTGTATTTAGTCTTTGATTTGTCGCGCTTTTAGTAGTTTTTAACCGAGTCGTTATATGAAGAGTGGGCAGGGTTATTAACCGATTTTATCCATTAGTACAGTGTTGATTAGGGTGCTTAAGAAATTTTTCCTGGGCAAATTTGGTTATTGTATCTTAAGCGGTTTAGGAAATATGTACATATATTAAACCTCTTAAAGGGAGGAACAACGCCCATTTTATTAACGATTTTATCCCACGGGTTCCCCTTCGTTCCCCTTCCGATTACGCCCATTTACAAACCCGCCCCCACTTGCCAAGGAATGCGTGTACCTAGTTTTATTACGATATCTTAATTATTACTCAAATGACCGCTTGCACAGACAGACAGTCACACGGAATTCGACTCGCCTCACCATCCTGATCATTTACATATACAATATAACCCAATATCTAACACATAAATACAACCGTTAAGTGAACAAAACTTTTATACTCTGTGTAAAAAGAGACAAACTTTTTGATTTGTTCTCCTAATTTGAGTAATAATAATTTAAATCAAACTCACCCCCGGCAAATAGTGACATGTTTTCATATCTGCGCAAGGAGTCCAGGTATTCGAATCCGGGTTGTAGCATTCGACGGATTTTAAAGAACTGTTCCCACAATAACCGCCCACTATGTATATTTTACCATTCAAAGATACTGCACCGGCACCCTCTCGTCCCACAATCAAACTGTTAACGAACTTCCAACCATCGGATTTCGTATATCTGGAAATAAACAATAAGAAAAATGAGTGCAAAACTCTAAATTGAAATATAATGTGTCGAGTATGTTACATTAATGAGCGTCAACGACGAATTGTCCATTAAAAACTTAGAACAGTTCTAAAAAAAAAATCGTTGACAATGTCAGAGAGGCAATCAATTGAAGAGGCATGCTTCTAGAATTTAGATATTTGGGACAAAAGCCTTTTAATGAACCATAGCATAATCCTCTATTTATATCTTCTGAAATATATAAGCATTGGTTTTGTCCATCCACTTTACCATAAAGCGTGTCTAAAGTCTAAATCAAAATTGTTAAAGCTCATAATCGCCGTCGTTAAGTAATTCCTTACAGATTTATACATATTTACCTTTCTACTGACGACAGATTTTCATTACCCACACGCCCACCAATCGCGTAAATTTTCTCATCTAATTCGACAACACAATGCCAGTATCTTGCTTGGTTCATGGCCGGCAAATTTCGACATGTTTTATTTCGTATATTCCAGCAGAGAACATTGTTGAATGTTGTATATTTATTGCAACCTCCAATGAATAATATATTATCATCCTGTAAAATAGTACTAAAACACCGGTAATCGAATTTTATACTCGCAAAGTCTTGCCACTCATCCTCAGTCTTGTTATATTGTAGCAGATTTGAACCATTCATCTATTCCAAAATATTGGACGTTTACTAATTAAAGATATTAAACTTTGAATTCAAACCGTTGCGCGCGCTTACCTTTGAGCAAACTGCCAGCAAAGTTGTCTCACTACAATTTCCAGCACTGAACACCCGTGGTTCTGTAAATCGGATGTTTATCTTAGTCCGTGCTTTAGGCTCACTGATCCACAACACCGCCTTCATGGCCAGTAGCTCACAGCCTGGTAACGGGTGTATGTGTGTCAACAGAAAGTCCGTAGAGAGTTGGGTAAGCCGCAGAGAAGCTATTAAAAGTGGTAGCTGTTCTTGACGAGCACGGACATCATGGTTAATCCAGAGTTTTATGGCATCATAGGCATCTTCCTCACGAGTTATATTCAAATTGTCAGATTCGAGAATGCCTTGCAATTTTTCAACATCAAAATTCATAAACTCGTCGCTTTGGCTCACCTTCATGAAATTCTGTATTTCGTATTCGATGATTTTTTGCTTAAGTAGTTCACATTCCGTTTCACGCTCTAGTGTATAAGCACGCTGCAATGTGTAATCATTGATATGTGTTACAATGTAGTCCACACAAGTGCTTATGGCATCGTCCAGTTGCAAAACGATTGCCGCCTTTAGCATCGCACCGCCATTGCTAACGGTAATCGGCAGCTGGCCGGTATAACAAAAGATTATTAAACGCTCTAAAGTATCGCTATCAATATCATTTATTTCGACGGTGGGATTAATGCCTTGATCAGCATTGAAAAGGTTCTTGAAGTAAGGACTTGCTGCTGATAATATCAAACGATGAGCGGGAATACTGGGCAATACAAAAATTAAAAATAGAAATCAGCTGAAGACAAAATAATACTTACAGACACGTTGAGTTTAAAACATTAAACACCACATCCATTAGATACTGTCCGTCATAGAAGCAAAATATTTTCCGCATTAATTTCTCCATAAAACGTTTCTGCGCACTCGAATTACTCTGTAGAACAGGTTTTTCTGTAGAACTTGTGGCCATTATTAGTTATTGAACTTTCCATTTGTTATGAAAAAAAAAATATTGAATGAAATATTGGAAATAAATATGTAAGTAAATTCACCTGGAAGTTTACTTTCAAGTTGTATAGCGAATACTAGATTTTTTTCCTGTGAGCGACTGTTACCTTGGCAACTTCGGTAGCGCGTTGGAATCCGAACCTGGCAATAAACTAATCACAGTACATTATTTGTAGTTATTGCAGCTTTGAATGAAATGTTTAACAATTTCTATGTGTGGATAAAAGACACTAAAATCTCTTAATAATCTTCATATCTCTCACCCTTGTATTTATTTACGTTTAATATTAGAGATCTGGACAAGTATACAATTGGTACATGGAGCTCTTTTCGCATATTTAAAATTTTCTCCCAAAATAATGGCTTTAGAAAGCAACGCTAATTTTTTAATTATGTCACAATTTTTAATATTTGTGTATGAACTTAGTGCTTGTACCATAAAGTCCACAGTGCCACAGCACAGTTTTAAGTTTTATGAAACATCATTTCCCTATCAACAACACTTGACCGGCTAAAATTTTGTAAATATTAATATAAACGTTGGAAATATGATATTGTATTGAGATCTAAAATGTTGACTCGACCTTTGCGTCGGACCAGCCTGATATTTCGGTTTATAAAGAAGCTTTATCTTTTGTTAGTCTTTACCAGAAACCGGTAAATTAATATGATGATTATATTTACGTTATTACAATAGCGTGTAGAAACAATATTTCAACATTTACATATCTATACATATGTACATATGTATATACTATATATTTTTGTAAATGCATGTGTATAGTACCTAAGAACACTCACCACAACACAACAAACTAAAGAAAACTTCACTTAATCACTTTGCTGCTCACGCTGCTTCGAATCAGAACATTTTTCTTCAACAACTCCCAACAAAATGTTTTCTGAGGACAATTCGCAAAAGTATCACAGTCAGCAAGTTGACTTGCGTCGGCGCACCTGGAAAGCGTACGTTCAGTGGAAAATAACGGTATCTTGAGTTATTTAACCATTTGTAAATGTGCACAAACACTCCCCGCCAATAAGTTAGTCGCACCCGTACAGCGTTAGTATTCAGTTATTGACTTTTTTTTTGAATTCAACAAAGTGAGCTTTGGATAATCAATGATACTTCATCATATCATATTCAAAAGATTTAAAGAAAGGAGTGTTAGCAAACCATTGTTAGAGTAACTTAAAAATATATTTTTTTCTTGGCCACTAGCATAGGCGCTCTTAAAGTAAATCATTTTATGCATGAAAATTAAATTATTCTTAAATCTTACTTAAGAAGACGTTCCAAACTTCTGATAATGTGTTGAACAGTTGACTTTGGTAATTGGTAGCAATTCTAACAATTTTACTTTCCGCTCCAAGTGAATGCTTTTTTCACTCTTCAAATTTTTTTCATAGGCCTCTGAATCTTTTAAATATTTATCAACAGTTTTAAAGTCGTGCTTTACTTGTTGGGCAATATTTCGATTCGATAGTCTTTGTGAGCGGAAAAAACATATTTTATTAAATTGATTTATTATTTTCCCATTTTTGCTTCAAATACTGCTCCAATTTAGTTTATTGAAGAAAAATTAATGCGTCTAACTTGTGACCATTACTGTACATATTTATGTGTGTAGGTGCGAGGCCATCTTAGAATTATGAATGCCTTGCTGCAGCGAAACCCAACTGATAGGAAATTGTGAAATTTGGATTGTGATCCATATTGATGATTGGTGGATCGCCAGTGAATGCTACATGTTCAATAATTATCACGTCTGCATTTATTCGAAATAAATCGAGTTTTTGAAACAAAGATGTTAAAACCTTTTTTATTTGTTTAATTGCATATTTTGTTTGTGTTTTTTTTTTTGTAAAATGTCGAATGAAAACAGAAGAAAAGTTTCCACGGTTAATAGCAACAATTTAAAGAAAGTCACTGGACCTTTGCGGTTTTGGATCAAATAATTTATTCCGTCATTTTACATATGAAATGTAGTGGATCACGCGATCTACGATTCCGACTTCAAAATATTTAAATATTTTATGATAAGGATCGCAATTCATCAATATTGTATGCGATACGTTCAATAAATATCGCGATTTTAGATCGGGGTAGCAGTCCACATAGTTTGATTGTTCGGCAAACAGTAGGTTTCAAATGTACAGGGTGGCACAAAAGTCAGAAGATGATCAGAAGATGCTATAAACTTTGCAATTGACCTCTAATGTCAGATCTGTTTTGATATTTCTGTAGTAAACACGTGTGAAATATACGTAAATAAACAATGGTACGCTACACTGCGTGCCATAACCGATATGCTGAAGGATGCATTTCCCGGGCGCCTAATCTCCCGTTTTGGCGATTTGCCCTGACCAGCAAGATCGCCTGATTTAACCGCTCCAGACTTCTTTTTGTGGGGCTTTTTGAAGTTGCGCGTTTATGTCAACAAGCCTCAGACTCTTGCAGGTCTTAAAGACAATATCCGTCAAGAATGTGAGGACCTATCGCCGAAAGTTCTGGCCAAAGTGATGGAAAATGCCACAAAATGTGTGACAAATGACAATCAACTGTGGCGGCGACCATTTACATGATATCATATTCTCGACTTGATGTAAAAGAATTGAAAAGACCAAATAAAAATAATCCACAAGCAGAATCAAAGTGTTTCATTTTTTAAAAAAGTTTTCCATTTTCCAAAAAACATCGAAAGGTAATTTTTGCGCCACCTGTTGCTTTATAATTTTAATGAGAAGATTTAGTTGAGTTACTTTTCGAACCCGCAAAAAACAGTTCAATGCAAATAGAAACAATATGTATTGAGTTTTCCACGAAGTTCGTAGGAAATGCCGATTGACTGAGCCGATTTAGCCACGTCAGTCCGCCTGTCTGCATACTATATGTTAACATGGCAAATGTTAACAATTACTAAATAAGTAATAACACATAATCAGCAATAATGAGCAAATCATAGCGGAAATGCATCTTTAGTTGCACAATATTTCCCACAGTAAAAGCCAGACGCTTTCATCAGCATAAAAGCTCATTTTTCGGCGTGAAGCGGAAATCCAACACGCGCAACCGAAATAATTTTGCAAACGTCCTTATCTCCCCATCAGTCATAGATAGATAGATAGTCATAGATTATCTATGCATCAGTGATGGAAAAGTATGCACAATTGAGCATTTTTCCGACCTTTCAACTGGAGTTGGCACATTACGCACAATCAACTACTTTTTGGGCTTATTTTTTACATAACATACATATGTATGTATGTATCTAAAATCTCTTCTTAGCAAAATTTTTATTTGCGAGTTAAAGAATACGATATTTGAAGAAATATACATATGTATGTAATAGTGCGCAATATAGGGTAATAGTTTATTTCCATCACGGTGGATAGAATAACAAATTGTAGAATTGTGCTCATTTCTTCAATGCAAATATTATTTTTATGTATACTCTTCCAACATGTTGCTACAAAGTATAAATAATAGTTTTTGTTTAGTTTGGAACAAAAAATCACGTGTCTAAAAAGTTTAATTGCAAATATCTTCGAAACCAATAAAGCTATACCACCTAAATTAACACAGGGCACATTTTTAAACTTTCGTACGATAATGCGAAATCGAAAGATGTGTCCACTCCCCTTTCTTAAAAGTACTTAAAGTGCTATAAATCATTAACTACTTAAATGCGTCAGAGGCATTGAATTTTACATTCTACCATTACATTGCTATCCAATGACTTTATAGAAATTATGTGGTTTACGGTTGATTATGATTGGTATTGGTCTAGATTTTGGTCTAAACCTTATGTCCCTAATATTTTAAATTCCGATCCCCTGGTTTACGTTTTACACCTCACTTCTTTATATTTAGACTCTTCGATTGACGATGATTTTTAAATCATTGACTGACGGAAAGGAAAATATACATATATAGTAATAAGACCAAGTGAGTCTAGGTTCTGTAACATAACTTAATAAAATACAAAATTTCGTTGTAATCCACTCACCTATCAAACAATGAATCCTGAATTCTTTGGATACTTTTTTAATAAAAAGTTATGCCAATACCTGAATGGATTTCCTCGGTTTAATCCTTGCAAATTGCCAGAGTATAAAGTGTTCACTTACATCCGAACTTAGTCCTTCCTTACTTGTTAACCATTATTTTGTCTATAGATAGATGAGGATGAACTGGTTATTAAGTCTAATTGGTTAGGTATTAAATTTGATAATTATATATTTCTTAAATAAAAATAAAACCAAACATGATTTCTCTCCAAAATAAAAGCAATCTTACGAATATACTCATAAAGTCTTCAAAGCATCAAATTCTATGTCAGTCAGATCATTCCGTCTATTTTGTGTTTCAAATTTTCTGCAGATTTCAAGTGAATAAAGCACAAAAAAACCTCGTCTTGCTTTTGAATCCTGCCAAAATTTTGTTAATTTTCAACAAATTAGTCCACAATGTCAGTAATAGTAGTCAAACTGTAATCTGCTAATCACTTGTAATTTAGTTTCCTGTGAAATGCTTTTTGGTTGCTTTCATTTCTTGTTTTTCATTATCGCCCATGATAAAAACCAAAGATGATTACATTAGCCGCGATTAATAGATACCGTTGAGGTAACACATTATGTATAAAAGTGTATACTTACAAATGTTCCAAATGATAAAAAAATCATCCGTAGAGCAACGCAGCAAGCAAGAAGCACTTTTTCGGATATGCACATATGTACATACATATGTATGTATGTATGTATAAACCAAGCACTGCTCACAAATTTGGGGAATCCCCGGGTAGTAAAATCAAGTTAATATAAACATATCAAAACACTGGGCACGATTCCGATTACTTTGGCGGAGAGAAAAACCGAATTTCTGTATAAATGGGGTATGTGCGGATAGGGGAGCTTCTCCAGAGAAGAAATATCCAAAAATAATATAAAAATAACTTTTATTTTTCAAAATATTCACAATTAAAAGTTCAAAAATTTGCACTAATAACATATGGTATTTCTCTATGTTTCACTAAATTTTTTCACGTTTTTCACTCTGTATATTTAAATATACACTCTAAACATTGAAATAAGTTCACATTCCACTTTTATTTTGGTATATTTTACCTAAATTTATTAATTTAAAAATCACTTAGCACACTCATCGTTGAAAACGTTAGATTGTTTACAATTATGAGGAAAACAAGCCTTGCCACATCTTAAACAGCAAATATGTATGTAGGATTTTTAACAATTTTTCTTTGTTTGCTTTTTTGCGTGATTCTTTTTTCTACATTAACTAATAAAAAATTCTTTCTACATACATACATATGTATATGTGTAATATGTGATTTATATGACTGAAGTACTTTCGCGTAGTACTTATTTCTGCTTTGGCAGAATTATTATACAATATTATTATATAATATTACTATATAATATTACTTATTTGTTTATTAAATTAAATAAAGACCATATCCACATGAATGGATAGAGGAATTTTTGGGAAAAAAGGCATTTCAGCGAAATTCCTTATTATCACATGGCAGCGCTCCATTTCGTCGTAATTTTTAGCACACACATGATGTTCACTACGAGTGTAAAATGTAATTTTTAAAATAAAGATTTCTTCGGTAAAAGGACTGTTAAAAGTGTAAAATGTGGATTTATTTAAAAGTTTAATTAATTTGAAATTAAAAATGTGAGTAAAGTGTGTTTAATGTGATAAAATAGCTTGTTGAAATGTTCGAATTTGAGAATTTTTGAACTTTAAGGTCGAATATCTCGTAAACTAAGCGTTTGCGGTACCTCTTACCCCGTATATTTTTTAATAAGGAGGACTTCTTCTTTCCAACGGTACCTTCAAATCGCGGCGACAAAGAAATCGGAATTATGCCAAACACTGATACTGATTTTTTGTGATAATGAATTGTTTAAAAAAAGCTTAATAATTAATTTATTCGAATCAGATTAATTTTGGCACTCTTATACCATGTTCAGACCGACACTTAATCACACGATTTCGGCTGTTGAATGGATTATCCAACTAATCTTAAAAATTTATCAAGATTTCGCCATACAAAAATGACAGTTCCAAATCACTTCATTGAAATGATTTGAAACTGATCCACGCTAAATCTCTCTGTGCGACTCTGATTTTGCGCAATCTACTTGTCAGCACTGGAAATCGGTTACATTATCACAGCTGATTTAGAGACTACAAAGGGAAAAAAATGTAAACAAACAAATTTTTTATAAAGCTAACGGCAGTGAGAACACTGTTGGGTTATGAAATGCTTAAATATAATCTAATCTTTTAAATTTTCGGTCTGAACATGGTATTAACTTAGTTTTCGCACATTTTTCGAAGGAAATTTGGCAGAATTAAAAATGATCAAATACCATCACTGATACATGCGTATGCAAACATGTACGTATGTATGTCCACCCGCGGCCAAGCGTAACTTACCATTAAGAAATTTCTAGCGAAAACGTGTTCTATCACTCATTGTAACGGTACTTGTTGCGGTATTGGAATTTTTCCGTTAAGTTTAAACGAAGTGATCTCTGACTTACACAAATATAAAATATTAAAAAAAAATAAGTTCTGTCAAAAAAGTAAAAGTAAACCAGAACTAAAAAAAATGTTAGAAAGTGTCCGGGAGGAGGAAATTTCAAGCAGTGTTTTGGAGAAACTTGTTGGGTCAATGCCTGCTCGTATCGAAGCTGTAATATCCGCTAGAGGTGGACCGACGCCATATTAGATTTCCCGTTATTCTTTTTGAATATGTTGTAATTCCGTTTTCAATTGAAACAAAAAATGTTGTTAAGTTATTACAAGAATTAGTAATAATGAAATCAAAGACTTGTGTGCAAATAAAAAAAAGTTGTCTCAATTTAATTTTACAAATGGGCCAGATTAAAGTCAACAGTTAACCAAATATATTCGAGCCATCGATATATTCCCCGTATTCTATTAAATCCATAAAAAAGTTACCCAAAGAACGAAAAAAATTGAAAATAGTGAAAAAATATCAAGTGGTAAGTTACGCTTGGCCGCGGGTGTATGTATGTATGGATGGATATGAAAACAGAGAAGCTCGCTTCAGTCGTGAGCTCAAGGCGTATGCTACTAATTTGTGGTTAGTTCAGTAGAAATATATGTACATACATATGTAGTTTTGCGTGGAAGCATTTGTTTTGCTATTCCGAGAACTACCAAAGTTGTTGTTAGCTACAACCATAACTGTGACCAAAAAGCACTTGTGCTCTAAAAAATTACATAAATTTGATAAAATTCTCTGTGTTGGTGAGAATTAAAGAGAATAACAGTGATTAGGAGTTCTTCTTCAGTGTCAAAGTGGCCAAATTAAATGTGCCTTTTCTGTATTGCGATTTCTAAAACTCAGTTAAAATCAAAAGTTTTGACATTTCAAAACTGTTCGATTCCGCCCACTGTCGCTTGTATCGAATTCAGCAACATCATCACCACAATTCCACTTAAAGTGCCCATACACGAGCACACAAGTGCGTTCGATCGGTATGAATTCGTTTGCCCATACACGACACACAAATCCATTTTGCGTTCGTTCTTCACAGAGTTAACATGTGCGACAGGCAAGCGGAACATTTCTTGGAATTTATTTCTAATGTATCATTTTTATCTATTTCTTTGTAGTATTTCGTTAATAAGTTATTCCAACTTTTATTTTTCTCAATTTTATTTTTTTGTTTTCGTTTGCCAATTCATATTTTATAAGATCAATAAATTCTGAACAATTAATTTTTTTTTTGCTTAAATCTCTTTAAAAAATATGTACATACTTATATAAGAATATGTCCCAAAAGTTATAGATGGGAATTCGAAATATTATCGAAGTTAGAAGGGAAATAGTAACCGGGCTATTATCAATATGGTAAACTCTATACAACTCTGTCATAGCTTTAACCTTGGTCGAGACCAACTGTCTGATACACTTAGTCAAGACCAATGGTGCTTGGCTAGGCCTAGGCTAGTTTACATACATTTGTATGGAAATACGTGCTGTATTTACGCTCATATATGTACAATATAGATACATTTTTGAAATTTCTTACCTCTCGATTTGGTTGAAATCAAATTGACTGCCTTGTTCACGCTTGGCGTGGCAATAGCGTTCACAAAAAATGTAACATTTTGAGAAAAATTACATTTTTCTTAACCTTTAAAACGCTCTAGCGGCTGAAAGTATTTGACCTAGGTGGTCAAATAAATTGCACCGGTTAGGTAATTCAAAGATCTTTCAGGAAGTGTATAATTCGCCCCCAAGGCCCCACCGGGGGCGTGGCAATAGGCGAAAATGAGTTTTCACCATGTCCCCCCTTTTGTTTCACTACAGTTGGGGTGTATAGGGCAGGGGGGGATCAAAACCATTTTGCGAGTTAGCTCACCCCTGGGGCTTTCAGGAAAGCCCTCAATCTCCCCCCTCTATCCCTACCAGGGGCGTGGCAATAGCGTTCACAAAAAATGTAACATTTTGAGAAAAATTACATTTTTCTTAACCTTTAAAACGCTCTAGCGGCTAAAGTATTTGACCTAGATAAACATACAAACCAATTTGGACATGTAACGAACATGAAAACAGATAAATCAACCGTGCGAAGTGATAGAAACATACTAGCAAAAGTTCATATATTTTCATACAAAATATATGGGGTCAGCCAAGCACCATTGGTGCACTAAGGTGTAATATTATAATATCCTTTTTTCATCCTTTTCGATACGGTATCCTTAAATTTTTTTTCTGAATTCTATAGACAATAAAACTCTAGGAAGCTACCTGGAAGCGCAAGTCGTTTGCTACACTCCAAATATATTTAAATAACACTTAAAAACAAAATATGCCTGGCCAGACCCGAGGGTCTCGATGAGGGTTAATTTTAATTCTAATTTCTCACTGGGCTACTTTTTTTTCGTGCTCACCAACACAGTGATAGATCCTCTCATGCCGACCACTGAGCTAAACAAATTTTCACAAATTTGGATACGATATATGAAATAAAAAGAGGTTGCTCTGATTAAAATTCAAAAGTGAATCAGAGCTATTGATTCATTTCAATGTTTTGATGATTTGATAAGTGAATTGTTAGCTTCGGGAGCTAAGATCGACGAGATGAATAAAATATCACATTTGTTACTTACTTCACCATCGTCGTATGATGGTGTTATAACCGCGATTGAAACGTTATCTGAGGATAAACTAACATTGGCATTTGTGAAAAATCGATTACTTGATCATGAAACAAAACTTAGAAGTGCTGATAGAGATACAAGTGTAAAAATTCTACAAGCCGTAGGGAACATTGCACAAAACGTTCACAAAATAACACCATATAATTTTAAAAATAAATACAAGCAAAAATATTTCAAAAGTAATTTTAAAAAGAAGTTAAAGTGCCATCATTGTGGAAAAATAGGCCACATTAAAAGCGACTGCTACACCTATAAAAAAGAGTTTAAACAAACAAGGTTCTGAAGTAACTGTTCAAATTGCAACTGCACAGCAGGACAGGGGATTCGCTTTGATGATGGGACGCGGTGTAGTGAGACTTAAAGATAACACTGCTTCATTTATTT
Source organism: Bactrocera tryoni (assembly GCF_016617805.1). Classification (NCBI taxonomy): domain Eukaryota; kingdom Metazoa; phylum Arthropoda; class Insecta; order Diptera; family Tephritidae; genus Bactrocera; species Bactrocera tryoni. The sequence continues at coordinate 37,224,423 of NC_052499.1, read as the reverse complement.
TAGATTCTGACCACTTGATAAACGATGACAGCATGTTTATTGAGTATATTGAATTAGATCCGAGTTTTTTTTGTTTTATATTGGCTTTCTCCAACCAATTTGGTTTAAAAGTTCATTACATGGACGTTAAAACAGCATTTTTAACGGATTATCCTGTGATACAGACAAAATCTGTAAATTAAATAAAGTCATATTTGGTCTTAAGCAAGCTGCCAGATGTTGGTTTGATGTTTTTGATAGAGAATTAAAGGATATGGATTTTGTGAATTTCACAGTAGATGATTGCATTTAAATTCTTGATAAAGGAGACAT